>NC_041387.1:120240329-120313300 GCF_002162155.2 Triticum dicoccoides
CCCGAAGCCGCCTCCCCGCCACCGCAGCCTCGCCTCACCGGAGCCTCGCCGGAGGTAACGCGCCGTTGCTGTCAGGACCCCGATCCTAAGTCACACCGATCTAGCATGTAACACATCATATCACTTTGCGGCCTCACGCACGGTATTCCCACGGGTGCCACCTTACCTGGCCTGGGACCGTTTGCGCTTTTGGCTCACGTATATGATAGTGCCGCTAGCATCCATATGACAAAGAACCCGGGCTGACATGGCTAGTCGTGAACCCAAAGTGGCACTAACTTACATGGACAGGCATCCATGACCCAGCATCGAACGTGTCGGTCATCAGCGAGTGAATCCAGGCTGTAGCAACTGGGCTAGCAGGACTCCGGTGAACCGGGCTGTAGCGGGCTAACAAGACTCCGGAATTCATAGCGTGACATTTCCCCGAGGGGACAGACACAGGAACGAAGAAGGACACATGCCGGCCAGCTTAAGTGTTCCGGAGTAGTAGCAAGCTACCATGGCTCAGTGGAAACACTAGGAGACATTTCCCGGTAAGAGAGGCTACTAAGGATAAACAACTAGATAGTCAGATCCCACACATACCAAGCATTTCAATAACATACACACAATATGCTCGATATGTGCAAATACAACATGGCATCACAACAGGACTCTACAACTCAAGTATTTATTCAATAGGCTCTGAGGAGCGAGATATTACAAACATGGGTCTCATGACCCAACAATCAGAGCATACAAGTCCAAGCACATGCGGAAGCTTAACATGTCTGAGTACAAACATCTACAAATGAAAAAGGCTGAGAAGCCTGACTATCTACCAGATCCTGCCGAGGGCACAAGATCGTAGCTGAGGTAACAAGCTAAACGTCGAAGTCCACGCGGTACTACTAGCGAGACTGAAGTCTCTCTGCAAAAACATAAATTAAGCAACGTGAGTACAAATGTACCCAGCAAGACTTACATCAGATCTATCTACATATGCATCATTATCAACAAGGGGGTGGTGGGGTTTAACTGCAGCAAGCCAGCTTTGACTCGGTGGCTAACCTGAACTACGACTGCAAGTAATTCTTTTGGGATGGCGCACACGAGTCCACATATTCACCATATCAATACACCACTATGGATCCGCTCCCGTCTCCCTACGAGAACGCCATCCATAGCACTCACGCTTATCTTGTGTATTTTAGAGTATCCACTTTCACTTGTCTATGAACTGTACAGGCAACCCAGAAGTCCTTTACCGTGGACACGGCTATTCGAATAGATCATATTAACCCTGCAGGGGTGTACTTCTTCACACACGCTCTCACCACTTACCGCCGTTTACACGACATGTACTCGGCAACCTTCAAGCGGAAGCCCAGCGAGGGTGTCGGCCATGACCTGACTAACCACACAAGTCTCTCATCCAGGTTTATCGCCTATTCGGGTTCCATCCGCAAGGAGATCCGGCCGGGGTGTCGCTCACGGCCCCAAACGATGTGTGCAGGGTTCCCAAGCCCACCTCGACGGGTGGATCTATGCTTGGTACACCATGCCATGGTGCCTAGTCTCTCCCAAGCCCACCTGTACCGGGTACCACTTGGTAGACTACTAACACAACCTACAAACACCAGAAACTAGTTGCAACTCCTGGACAGAGATCAAGTTGATTAATAAGCCGAGAGGGGTCGAGTTACCGGAACCCAATGTGTGGTAGTAACTGATCATGGATCACAAACACAGAACTCAGTTCCTGAGGACGGCTGCAATGAGACAACCCACCATGTACTCCTACATGGCCTCTCACCGCTACCTTTACCAAATCGTGTTCACACACTTAGCTCTCAACAGTAGGACATGTTCACCACATTCCTTTTCATCCCCGATGAATCAGACCTGACTCAACTCTAAGCAGTAGCAGGCATGACAAACAAGCATGAATGAGTAGGCACAACAGGGCTCAAACAACTCCTACTCATGCTAGTGGGTTTCATCTATTTACTGTGGCAATGACAGGTCATGCAGAGGATAAAGGGGTTCAGCTACCGCAGCAAGTAACAGATGAATCGTTGTTGTCCTAATGCAATAAAAGAGAGCAGGAGCGAGAGAGTGGGATTTTATCGGAATGAACAAGGGGGTTTTGCTTGCCTGGCACTTCTGAAGATGATATAGCTCTTCATCGGTGTCATCGATCTCATCGTCGGAACATCGTCTACTGAGAGGGGACAAATACCGACAAACAAGGAAGAAACACAATCAATGCAATGCACAATATGATGCATGATCATGACATGGCAATATGCTGTTGATTGGGCTAATGCAACTAGCAGCAAGTTAAATGGAGTTGGTTTGAATCCAGGATTCAAATTAAACTCCATATGTGAGGGTTTAAATGCCATTTATAAGATTTGTGCTAAACAGCAGCTATAAATTGTTCTAACATGCATGAGAATGGTACAGATGGATAGATTGGATTTTTCTGATCATTTTTCATATATAAATTATTTAATTTGGAGTTACGGTTGAATTTCTATGAATTTTTGAAGTTTGTAGCATTTTCTGGAATTTCCTATATAAAAATAAATCCAGAAAATACTTATTGCGTCAGCATGATGTCGTGGTGACGTCAGCAGGTCAAAGGCGATGGTCCAGGTCAAACCTGACTGGGGTCCACACGTCAGTGCCACAGGGCGGAAACAGAGGCTGACCGGTGGGCCAGGTCAACGATGACGTGGCATAGTCAAACTGACGCTGGGACCCACTGGTCAGTGACTAGACTAATTAACAGAGACTACTAGTGCTAATTTAATCCTAACTAAAAGTGTCAGTGGGCGTGGGCCCACATGTCAGTGACTAACTAAACTAACCTAGTTTAATTAGTACTAACCTAGGTTAAGCTAATTTAGTTTAAACCTAAACTAGATTAGTTAGCCGGGCGGGGCCCGCATGTCATGGACCCAGGGGAGGTCAACCCCCTGGTCAGCTGAGGCTAACTCGCCGGCGGCTCGACGCAGGCGACGATAGGTGCGGCGGAGGGGCTCGGGTTTGAGCTACGGACGACGGTTTCGAGCGAGGTTTGCGGCTATGGGTTGCTGGCGCTTGCGCGCATCCATTGGTAGCATCGGGAGGGTGAGACGTGGCCTGAGTCGAGCGCAGCGTCGACTTCGGCGGCGGCCAGAGTTCGGGATAGCGCGGGCATGGGGCTGCAGCTCGCGTTCGAGCGAACGGAGAGCACAGGCGGTAGCTACGGGGCAGCAGGAGCACGTCGGAGCTACTACGCGAGGCGGAGGTGCTCGGGGGCACGGAGCTCGCCGGCCATGGCGGACGGCGGCTTCGGGCGCTCGCGGGGCAGCAGCTACAGGGCACGCGCGAGAGAGAGAGAGGTGAGGGGAAAGGAAGAAGGGCTCAAGGCGGACTCGCAGAGCAGGCCAGTGTGCTCGGGGATGTCCTGCATGCGGCGAATCGACGGCGGCGGTGGTCGGAGCCCGAGGTGGAAGACGACGGCGATCGCAACGTTCCAGGCCCTCCCGGCTTGCGTGGCTCATCGAGGATGAAGAAGACAACGTGGCGGAGCTTCTGGGCGCGTCGGGATTGCGAGGGGTGGCCAGTGGTCGCGGCTATGGCGAACAGCGGCGACGGCTGCGCTCGGGGCTCACAGGGAAGAGAGGGAAAGAGAGAGCCAGAGGAGGGGGGCGGTCTAGAGGGAGAGGGAAGAACGAGGGGAGGCTCTGGGTGTCTCCGTGGCGTCGCGAGGATGTCGGGGAGGCTGCCACCGTGAAGCAGGAGGTGGAGGCTGGCGTGCGTGCTGGCGCCACGCACTTGCCTGTCCTCCTGGCAGGAGGTGGAAGACGCCCTTGCCCCTGGTGGGCTGGGCTGTCTAGCTGGGCCGCGCAGGTAATGAGGCCCAGGTGGTGAGGCCAGGTGAGTTTCTTCTTTCTCTCTCTCTTTTTCTGTTTTCTATTTTCTGTAATCTTTGCGGCTTTATTAAAAATACCAGGGCACTTCTAAAAATCACCAAACTATGCATGCCCAATGTATAGAATATATCCAACATGGAACATTTCAGTTTAGGAGTATTTGGACATTTAAAATATTTTATAGAATTTAAATGTCCAAATTCAAATACTTATGATTTAATTCAGTGACCTTAGGATGACCTAGAAAATTGTGCAGCATTTTTGTCAGAGGTTTAAGACCAAGGCAAAGATGATGAACATTTTAGAAGGGCATTTCAGGTTCATTGAAAATATTTTTAGTAAACCCTAATTGGATTCAGAGGGTTCTGGAGGTTCTGTATTCCCCATTTCAGGTTTAAAAGAAATTTAAACATGATGCAACACATGACTAGCTAGCCCAGAGCATACCAGAACTAGGGATGTGACAACTCACCCCCACTAAACAAGAATCTCGTCCCGAGATTCAGGACGTGAGGTAAGAAATCAGAGGGGACACAAAGCTAACACGATCTTCACGATCCAGGGTGCACTTCATAAGAGCGTTGATTCGATCACCATCCTTGTCTCGAAGCCTTGCCCTGAGAACTTTAACCGACATGACAAAGGGAGGGAAGAGAAAACTCTAGAAAGATCGATCTCCTTGGAGATCGAACAACTCGAAATCAACTCCCGGAATGAGACATAGCAACATCTCTCGAGCTGAGGCACCAGGCACACATCTAGAGGGATGGAGTGGAACGGATGATGAGGGTCACTAGGTAGACAACAATTCCACACCTAGGAAGGTGGTGAACGGTTGTCAAGTAGCGAGGAGTTGAGTTGCCATGATACCATAACGATGCACCTTAGGGAAGGTGACTCGTAGAAATATCCCCTTAAGTGGCAAAAAGAATTACCTTTGATTCGGAGATCATTGAAACTCTTTATACCAGCCTAGGGCAAATTATGAACGATCGTTTGACAGAGTTCAGGAGAACGACACACTCGGCTAGAATGGATGATGTGGATTACCTTGTTGAAGACAACGCAACGGATGATTTTATTAACTGACGAGAAGCTCAGCAGTAGAGAGTGAGTCCACTATTTGAAAAGCTATAGCATAACCGAGGAAACTGAGAGCAATCCCAGTTAGTGCTGATGATAACACCTAGCGCTTGCGCGTGCTCTCAAGAACTTGAGCATCTCCATATTCATCAAGGTTTTACCAATATCAAAGACAAGGATCCTGGCAACACCACTTACTACCATGATGAATAGTGATGGGGAATGCGGATGCAAAGGAAGATAACACCGCCTCAGATTTCACCTTGGCGGGGCCAAGGGAACAAAATCTGGATGATCGACCGAGAAACATTTAGCACTCCGCTTCTAATGTTCTCCTTGATGTGCTAGCGCAACCCATCTATTAAACTGGGTTGATATCTAGGACATCAAGTAAAGATCGGACTTCGGGAACACAAGAATCCATAAGGAACAACTAGGGAGTAAATCCTACGAAATCCTTATGGAAATGTGGCCAACTTTCTAAATCAAGAAACTACAATAGTAGGTCTTACGGCTGGGTGTGTTGGCCATGACATCCACTTTACCGGTTATCGAGGGACCAATATTATAGTTCTTGGGAAATGCAACCACCATATCTGCCTGAGATTCGGACCTGGTTGGTGTCAGAATATTCCAGACTCATCGAGTCTGGGAAGAAAAATGAAAGTTTGCAACACAAATCAACGAAATGACGTTGCGAGATTCTCGGGAAATGAACTACGATAGCAAACTCCAAGGCATGAGCTTGTTCTGCTACATACATGTGAACACGTTGTCCCAGACAAAACATTATCACATGGTAGTCTTACAATAAAACACTACCAAGTTCAGGTGGGGAACCATCATTAATGACATCGAAGTCTCCACGCGTGGAAGTCCAAAGAGTTCACCTTGGACAGACTCCTTTATCTTTGAACAACTCAATCAGTGGCTTGGTGTGCTAGGGACACATATAGAATGGAGGTAGCGAGCCTACCAAACAATAGCATACTTCGCACATGCATGACAGACTTGAGATGATTCCAGAGGAGGCAAGACAAACGTTCTCGAATTCGCGGCGACAACTTTCACCAAGTACACGTGAATCAGAGGTAGTCACTTCTTTCATCCAGCACATGCTTCATGAACGGAACATGAAGATAACGCTTATAGAAGTTTCCACCACTAGCTTAATGTTCAACAAAATCATGGAGGTGAGAAGGATGTTGTCGATGGGCTCAACAACAATTCATCCAGATGCCCATGGAGATGGAATTCCATAACTATGTGAACAAGGTGATAGTATTGGTCAGACCAAAAGATGTAATGGTGTATGCTCGAGGGACCAACCACGAGTAAGACAACATTGCGAATATTGTTGGTTCTAACTTGATTTGACGATAGCCCACACTCAAATCTAGGTTTGGACAAGACAATAGATTCAACAACTGATCACGGGGATCAGTCGATGAAGATATCATCTTTCTTCAACACACACATACACACACAAAAAGATATCCCTTAACATGAACTAAGTCGGACAAGCTTTTATCTTCCAACTCTCCAAGTTGTTGTTTAGCTTGACCAACTAGCTCAGGGGTATCCCACACAGATTCTTGGAGAAGGGGTGGTTTACAGGAAACCATCTTGATCACAAACTCAACATAGCGGTCAGGTGACAACCTGGTAATACTTCTGAGAAGATATTCAGAAAATCACGAACCACCGATATGTTACTAAGCTCGAGAACAATCTTGATTTTCAGGGCAATATAATATAATCACAAAAGCGAGGGATTGACACAATCCTACATCATTGATCGAAGGGTGCACCGAAATAAGGACTAGGTAGCACGATCAATCTCAGAATGATGATTCAAGAACCAACACGCTAAGAATGAAATTATTGTCCTTTAACTACCAAGCAACAAGGTTGCTAGGAGTATTGATTTCACAAATCACGATTCACTTGTCGACATTTCGGTTGCAACAACACGGAAACCGAGAAATGAGTAATGATGGAGAGAGTATCACAGCACCAAGAATTCATAAGATGATGTGTAATTCCTATGACTTTCTTGACATAAAGAGGGTAATACTTCAGGGTAGAACAAAACAAGAGCTGGATTGGCATTTTGATCTGCGAGATACAACTACTTTGACCCAATCCTGGATATGGACGAGGTACTGGAGTTTGTTTCTCCTAGTCACTCTGGAATAGAATGGCTTGATGGACCACAAGAGTAATAGGCATCGATGAACATGAATGCACGACTACTCCTGACTATCAATTGATAGACGGGGGTCAGAATACAACTAAAGAGAACAACTCAAGGCACATATAACTTTCTGAGTTGTGGACGCATGCATTAGAATGTCGAACGAGTTCAACAAGTTTCTTCCGGGTAATCCATGCAGAGAGGTAGAACTGGCAGATTCACAATATAGAATGGAGAACTCATCAAGAGTACTCTGGTTGTGATCTTTTGGTTCAAAATAACTCCTGCCAAGAATGGTTCATGGTATTTGGAAGAACGATATACCACGGACCTCGAGGACTATCGCAAAGGTTACTAATATCCTCAAGGCACTAGCAATTACTATCAACATGAAGTAAGTAGGGTGAATCTTGGGCTCAGAAACCCAGGAGTAGAATACCTACCAACTAAATGGCATCACGGGATGCTTTCGAGAATGATGGCCAGAATCATCACACTGGGAACATAAAACGTGGCTAAGTTACTAGGTGATACTCTAGACATCTAGGGTCATAATAATAGCTCCAACATATACGTCGAGGCAATAGAGTACCTCAACTCACCGTTTAGTGTGGTTAACCTGGCCTAAAAGGACATCAGAACGAAAAGAAGGGATTTGCAAATGCATCAGATTATTTAGAAACCTGGGATGACTCGGATAGCATAACGGCTGTAAAAGCTCGAAAAGATTTAAGACATGCTACAAAATGGTGGCATAACCACTCAATCATCATAATATCAAGGTTCTGAGATCAACTATGAACATACAGAAGATAGTAGGAACTGAACTCAAGCTTAAAACCCAACAATAATATGAGTCTACGAATTGGTAACACGTGATCCTGATAGAAAGAAAAGAAAGCCTAGTTCCTTAACCCCGTAGGAAAGATAAGATGACTCAGATCAGAAGGGAATAAGGTATAAGGAGTAAAAAGAGCCTTACGTTTCATCCCACAATCAATTCCCTTATATAACTAAAGAATTTCTAGAATCAACTTCGACCAGTTTGGCTTGGTAATCCTACAGGCAGTCAAGCTCTGATACCAAAGCTGTCAGGACCCCGATCCTAAGTCACACTGATCTAGCATGTAACACATCATATCACTTTGCGGCCTCACGCACGGTATTCCCACGGGTGCCACCTTACCTGGCTTGGGACCGTTTGGGCTTTTGGCTCACGTATATGATAGTGCCGCTAGCATCCATATGACAAAGAACCCGGGCTGACATGGCTAGTCGTGAACCCAAAGTGGCACTAACTTACAGGGACAGGCATCCATGACCCAGCATCGAACGTGTCGGTCATCAGCGAGTGAATCCAGGCTGTAGCAAATGGGCTAGCAGGACTCCGGTGAACTGGGCTGTAGTGGGCTAACAGGACTCCGGAATTCATCGTGTGACATTTCCCCGAGGGGACAGACACAGGAACGAAGAAGGACACATGCCGGCCAGCCTAAGTGTTCCGGAGCAGTAGCAAGCTACCATGGCTCGGTGGAAACACTAGGAGACATTTCCCGGTAAGAGAGGCTACTAAGGATAAACAACTAGATAGTCAGATCCCACACATACCAAGAATTTCAATAACATACACACAATATGCTCGATATGTGCAAATACAACATGGCATCACAACAGGACTCTACAACTCAAGTACTTATTCAATAGGCTCTGAGGAGCGAGATATTACAAACATGGGTCTCATGACCCAACAATCAGAGCATACAAGTCCAAGCACATGCGGAATCTTAACATGTCTGAGTACTGACATCTACAAATGAAAAAGGCTGAGAAGCCTGACTATCTACCAGATCCTGCCGAGGGCACAAGATCGTAGCTGAGGTAACAAGCTAAACGTCAAAGTCCACGCGGTACTACTAGTGAGACTGAAGTCTCTCTGCAAAAACATAAATTAAGCAACGTGAGTACAAATGTACCCAGCAAGACTTACATCAGATCTATCTACATATGCATCATTGTCAACAAGGGGGTGGTGGGGTTTAACTGCAGCAAGCCAGCTTTGACTCGGTGGCTAACCTGAACTACGACTGCAAGTAATTCTTTTGGGATGGCGCACACGAGTCCACATATTCACCATATCAATACACCACTATGGATCCGCTCCCGTCTCCCTACGAGAACGCCATCCATAGCACTCACGCTTATCTTGCGTATTTTAGAGTATCCACTTTCACTTGTCTATGAACTGTACAGGCAACCCAGAAGTCCTTTATCGTGGACATGGCTATTCGAATAGATCATATTAACCCTGCACGGGTGTACTTCTTCACACACGCTCTCACCACTTACCACCGTTTACACGACATGTACTCGGCAACCTTCAAGCGGAAGCCCAGCGAGGGTGTCGGCCATGACCTGACTAACCACACAAGTCTCTCGTCCAGGTTTATCGCCTATTCGGGTTCCATCCGCAAGGAGATCCGGCCAGGGTGTCGCTCACGGCCCCAAACGATGTGTGCAGGGTTCCCAAGCCCACCTCGACGGGTGGATCTACGCTTGGTACACCATGCCACGGTGCCTAGTCTCTCCCAAGCCCACCTGTACCGGGTACCACTTGGTAGACTACTAACACAACCTACAAACACCAGAAACTAGTTGCAACTACTGGATAGAGATCAAGTTGATTAATAAGCCGAGAGGGGTCGAGTTACCGGAACCCAATGTGTGGTAGTAACTGATCATGGATCACAAACACAGAACTCAGTTCCTGAGGACGGCTGCAATGAGACAACCCACCATGTACTCCTACATGGCCTCTCACCGCTACCTTTACCAAATCGTGTTCACACACTTAGCTCTCAACAGTAGGACATGTTCACCACATTCCAATTCATCCCCGATGAATCAGACCTGACTCAACTCTAAGCAGTAGTAGGCATGACAAACAAGCATGAATGAGTAGTGACAAACAAGTTGAAGTGGTGACGTCAGCAGGTCAAAGGCGATGGTCCAGGTCAAACCTGACTGGGGTCCACACGTCAGTGGCACAGGGCGGAAACAGAGGCTGACCGGTGGGCCAGGTCAACGATGACGTGGCATAGTCAAACTGACGCTGGGACCCACTGGTTAGTGACTAGACTAATTAACAGAGACTACTAGTGCTAATTTAATCCTAACTAAAAGTGTCAGTGGGCGTGGGCCCACATGTCAGTGACTAACTAAACTAACCTAGTTTAATTAGTACTAACCTAGGTTAAGCTAATTTAGTTTAAACCTAAACTAGATTAGTTAGCCGGGCGGGGCCCGCATGTCATGGACCCAGGGGAGGTCAACCCCTGGTCAACTGAGGCTAACTCGCCGGCGGCTCGACGCCGGCGATGATAGGTGCGGCGGAGGGGCTCGGGTTTGAGCTACGGACGACGGTTTCGAGCGAGGTTTGCGGCTATGGGTTGCTGGCGCTTGCGCGCATCCATTGGTAGCATCGGGAGGGTGAGACGTGGCCTGAGTCGAGCGCAGCGTCAACTTCGGCGGCGGCCGGAGTTCGGGATAGCGCGGGCGTGGGGCTGCAGCTCGCGTTCGAGCGAACGGAGAGCACAGGCGGTAGCTACGGGGCAGCAGGAGCACGTCGGAGCTACTACGCGAGGCGGAGGTGCTAGGGGGCACGGAGCTCGCCGGCCATGGCGGACGGCGGCTTCGGGCGCTCGCGGGGCAGCGGCTACAGGGCACGCGCGAGAGAGAGAGATGAGGGGAAAGGAAGAGGGGCTCACGGCGGACTCGCAGAGCAGGCCAGTGTGCTCGGGGACGTCCTGCGTGCGGCGAATCGACGGCGGCGGTGGTCGGAGCCCGAGGTGGAAGACGACGGCGATGGCGACGTTCCAGGCCCTCTCGGCTTGCGTGGCTCATCGAGGATGAAGAAGACAACGTGGCGGAGCTTCTGGGCGCGTCGGGATTGCGTGCGGTGGCCAGTGGCCGCGGCTATGGCGAACGGCGGCGACGGCTGCGCTCGGGGCTCACAGGGAAGAGAGGGAAAGAGAGAGCCAAAGGAGGGGGAGCAGTCCAGAGGGAGAGGGGAGAACAAGGGGAGGCTCTGGGTGTCTCCGTGGCGTCGCGAGGATGTCGGGGAGGCTGCCACCGTGAAGCAGGAGGTGGAGGCTGGCGCGCGTGCTGGCGCCACGCACTTGCCTGTCCTCCTGGCAGGAGGTGGCAGACGCCCTTGCCCCTGGTGGGCTGGGCTGTCTAGCTGGGCCGCGCAGGTAATGAGGCCCAGGTGGTGAGGCCAGGTGAGTTTCTTCTTTCTCTCTCTCTTTTTCTGTTTTCTATTTTCTGTAATCTTTGCGGCTTTATTAAAAATACCACGGCACTTCTAAAAATCACCAAACTGTGCATGCCCAATGTATAGAATATATCCAACATGGAACATTTCAGTTTAGGAGTATTTGGACATTTAAAATATTTTATAGAATTTAAATGTCCAAATTCAAATACTTATGATTTAATTCAGTGACCTTAGGATGACCTAGAAATTTGTGCAGCATTTTTGTCAGAGGTTTAAGACCAAGGCAAAGATGATGAACATTTTAGAAGGGCATTTCAGGTTCATTGAAAATATTTTTAGTAAACCCTAATTGGATTCAGAGGGTTCTGGAGGTTCTGTCTTCCCCATTTCAGGTTTAAAAGAAATTTAAACATGATGCAACACATGACTAGCTAGCCCAGAGCATACCAGAACTAGGGATGTGACAGTTGCCGCTGCCGTTTTTTTTAAAACCAATCCGTTTTTTGAGAAACCCTAGTTCGTTTTTTTAGATCGGTTCGCCGGTTTTCTCGGTTTAGTTACTCAGCGGACGTTCGTCCATACGTTCGTTTTAACGAATGGTTTTCGCTCGATAGTTACAGACAACGAACGTTCATTCGTTAGCCTGTTCGTCAGTTTTCTTTTTCTCGGGTTTCTCCGCGACTATTTTCGATCGCGATTTCTGATCCGATTTTCGTTTCAGTTTATCTTTTCGCTCGTTTATCGGAATCAGGTGATTCAAGCGCCTAGATCTTCGTCTTGAAACCCTCGTTTTGTTTAATCAACTTGAATAAGATTTTGGTACTCTAAAATTTGACTTTAGTTCAGATTAGTAAATGGATCTTGTTTCTTTCGTCGTTTGAGTTTCGTTGCTCCGTTTGATTTGATTCTTTTTGCAAACCGGAGTTCTTAAGTTGAACTTTCTGGTCAATTATTATTATTTGAGTTTTTCCCATGCATCTTTGCTTGATTGCTTATGTATGCTATTGTTTGTTTGCGATAGAATTCTCGGAGTGCGAAGCGTGCTACTACGAGTCCCTAGGTTTTGCGGATCGTCGGCAAGGCAAGTAACACATTGATCATACTCTTTCCATACCCAGTTTTTATGCATTAGTTTTAATCCTCATACATTGCATGATTAGGATGTCAATAACATGTGGGTTGGGAAGTAGTTGATGAGGTAGAACCTATTGCCCTGTTATATTCAAACCCCTGGGAGTTACTTTCTACGTATTGCTTATATTACTATGCTATGCTCGTAAACGTGGTTTGGGTGAGTGAAATCCATGACAGATGTGAGATTGTTAATTAATGGTTCAATTAATGTGGCAACTTAAATACACATCTGGGTGGATTGAGGCACCTAGAGAATCCAATGTTGCCTGTATTTTTTGGAAATCCCGGGGTTCCGTGTGATTTTCCTATGGACCGCCACCCAGGCTCAAAGGGAACTGAGATATTTTCATGCTAGAAACTTCCGTGTGCAGCCACAAGCTATTATGGGCTCTAGCATAGTTGAGTAGGTTACATGAAGCTCTTAAAGAGGTAGATCAGTAGGTAGGGGGTTGTAGGTTTGGTATGGTCTGCTCGGAGTAGAGAGTTAATGTTTCTGAAAGACTGTGTCTTGGTCATCCGTTTCTCAAACACCATGTAGTGCGAGAAATTCAACGGAGGTGATCAAGTCTTGTGGGGAAAAGTGCGCAAACCTCTGCAGAGTGTACAATCTAATCATGGTTAGTCGTGTCCCCGGTTATGGACGATCTTGAGTATCTAGTACTTGGAGTATCCTAGTATCTCATCACTCTAAATTAATATTGTTGGGCTGATAACTACTTTAATTGGGATTGAGTTGGAGGAACCTTCTCAATGATGTTTGAACTACCATGATAGTTAAAATAAAATCTATTCCTTTGTTGTAGGAAAAAATTGGCTTTTCGCAAAAACTATAACCATAGAGCTTTCCACCGGCCAAATATGCATGTAGTGATAACATTATTCTATTTTTGCTCTGCTGTGCTACATTGCCAGTATATTCCATGTGCTGACCCGTTTTCGGGCTGCAACGTATTGTGTTTGCAGACTTTTCAGATGAGGAGTAAGGTTCGTTAGGTCGTTGTCCTGCAGCTCAGCTATGCCGTTGGAGTTGATGGACTCACTTTATCTTCCAAGCCTTCCGTTGTTATCGTATTAGATGGCCTTAATCCATATTTATTGTAATAAGTTCTCTTTCGAGACATTCGATGTAATAAGTGTGTGATTGCTACGCTGTTATATATCCTTCGAGTACTGTGTGTGTCAGCATTACCGATCCAGGGATGACACCGAAGCACAGAGACTTGACCGTTTGAGGTTGGGTCGCTACACTCCGCCCCCACCATCGTGCGGAGACGGCTCGGCTCCTCGGAGATATAGGTGAAGAAGGAGACCAGGTCAAGAAGCTGCAACTAATTGAAGTCGACGGGGTGGTTGAACGGGTTTAGCCCGACGGCCGGCATGGTCACACTGGCACGATGATAGGCATCACGCAGCCGCAACACGTGCGTGGCAACTTGGTCCACCAAGTGGCTAAGGCGATCTTGGACCTCGTCACGATCGGCCCGCTCGCGCTCCAGCCGCCTCCCCTGATGGCCTACGTATCTCCCGCTTTCTGCAGCAACACCGCTGACGCCTCGAGCATCTTTGTGGTGGACGCCTGCTGCTTTTGAAGCTCCGTGAACTCCCGCACATAATGGAGGAGCATGGCACTCCTCTCCTCGAGCTCACGGAGCTCCACGTCCTTGGCCCTGAGCTCCGCATCCTTGGCCACGAGCTCCTGTGTTAGGCGCCTCACCTCAGACTCCGTGATCTTCTGCGCCTCCATGACACCAGGTAGAAGCAATGGGGAGAGGAAGCAAAGGGGGTGAAACTGCTAAAAGGCAATGCAATCTACGGGAAGGCGGAAGGAGCCAGCTGAGGAGCGGGGAATCTTTAGGTTTTCACCATGGGAAAACACCAGTCAACGACTTCTCACATTAGGGAGCAGTGGGTTTTACAGGCGGAGTCATCGTGACTAATTACTGCCGTGCCTGCTCCCGTGAATCAAAAAATTAAAAATCCTGCCACGCTAGCTCCCGTCAATCAAAAAAATAATAATTCTGCCGCGCATGCCGCACCCAAAGACTAGAGCAACGCCGCCGTGGATATTTAAATTTACTTGCTGGCAAGGAGATAAAAAAGGGTGAAAAAACAAATGTGGCGGTGGCCTAGCTAATCGGTTGCACTAGACTAACTAGCTAGCCACCGTGCTTCACTAGCTAACCTCGGCGGGAAAGGTGCTCTTTCGTGATTTGACGACTCATTTACTTGCTTCGGCCCTACGACCGAGGAGGACCCAGAAAACGCGTGATAGGGCGTCCTGCATCTCGGCAAGGAAGAATATATATACATTGTAGCGACCCGACCTCAGACGGTCAAGTTTCTGTGTATCTGTGCCATCCCTAGATCAGTATGCTGGCACACACAGTACATCAATGTATATATCAAAGTGCAATCACATGTATAAATAATGTAAAACTGATATATACCTCATAAGTCTCAACGGAAACAAACAATCGGGTGTGGAGTCCCATCAACGCCATCGGCAGGTTGAGTGTAGACCGTAACCCTGTATCGTCTAACAGAAACAAACAAATAACTAAAACAGTATCAACTATCACTATCAACGAGGACTTAAATAACTATTTTTTATCAACTATCACTATCAACTAAACAAACAAATACTAAAACAGTAGCTAAACACTAATAAATAACTAAAAAAATTATCTACTATAGTTTAACAGAAACATATAACAAGTAAAAATTTACAAAAATATTTAAGTAAAAATAATTAAAAACACTAATTATATGACTTAAATAACTATTTAAACAAAACAGTACTATTTTAGCTAAATACATAATTTAAAATAAACTAAAAATAACTAACTAAATGCTACTGGATAGGAAAATTAATAACAAAACAACAGCAAAAAGAATCAATCAAAAATCCATTATAGAATTCAAACTAGAGACAAAACAGTGTTTGAAGCATATTTGAAATAATTCAAATTTAAACTACTCAAATTTGAAAACTAAGTACGCAAACAGAAACACCAACAAATTTGTGACACAGTGCAAAAAGAATTACTCAATTCGGATCTAAAACATAAAAGTTATTCAATTTCTAAAACAGAAACGATTCTGTAAAATAAACAGAAAGCAATAAAACCGAAAAAAAACAGAAGCGCTATAGATCGACCACTGCTACGTGGCTTACTGCTATTGGGCCAGGGAGGTGTGTGATGCGAAGCTAAACGGCGCTCAGCCGCGACTTAACAGAAACATGCACATGCGTTTAAAAACAAAATCGGCACCAGTTCGACCTAAACCACACTAAACCGTATAAAAAACCAATCTACTTAAATAAAGAAAAAAACTAACCAGTTCGTTTAGATCGAATCTTGGCCGTGCGTTGAAGATCCAACGAAGGGGAGGTCGTCAGAGCTTACAGTGGTTGTGGTCGTCAGCGATGCGGCTTGGACGTTGTAGGCGGTGACGCTCCGGTCATCGGCGATCTCCGGTGAGGGCACAGGTGGACACGGCATTCGACGATGAGTCCAGCGTATGCATAGTCCTATCAATCCCGTATGCATCAATTTCTATGCTAGGTAGAAGCTTCTGTCACTCTTGCCCTCCAATACATAATCCTATCAACATACAACTAACCCTATGGTATGATCCACGCGCGCGCTCATATGATGGGCACCAAAGGACAGCAACATAACCACAAGCAAACTAAACCAATCATAGCAATTCACCAATCACCGATAGGACAACGAAAATCTACTCAGATATCATAGGATGGCAACACATCATTGGATAATAATATGAAGCATAAAGCACCATGTTCAAGTAGAGGGTACATCGGGTTGCGGGAGAGTGGACCGCTGTAGATAGATGGGGGAAGGTGATGGAGATGTTGGTGAAGATGGCGGAGGTGTTGGTGTAGATTGCGGTGATGATGATGGCCCCCGGTAGCACTCCGACGCCACCGGAAGCGAGGGGGAGGGAGCCCCCTGCTTCTTCTTCCTTGACCTTCTCCCTATAGGAGACATTTTCATCATAACTAGTGTAATCATCATTAGTATCATGGATATTCAAAGAATTCGTACTAACAACATTGCAATCATGCTCATCATTCACATATTTACTGCCAAACATTTTAATGCATTCTTCTTCTAACACTTTGGCACAGTTTTCCTTTCCATCATACTCACGAAAGATATTAAAAATACGAAGCGTATGAGACAAACTCAATTCCATTTTTTTGGTAGTTTTCTTTTATAAACTAAACTAGTGCTAAAACAAGAAACAAAAAGATTTGATTGCAAGATCTAAATATATATACCTTCAAGCACTAACCTCCCTGGCAACAGCGCCAGAAAAGAGCTTAGTTGAAGGGGTGTGAGTGTCGCTTATCTAGCTTCCCCGACAACGGCGCCAGAAAGAGCTTAATGTCTACTACGCAACCTTCTTCTTGTAGACGTTGTTGGGACTCCAAGTGCAGAGGTTTGTAGGACAGTAGAAAATTTCCCTCAAGTGGATGACCTAAGGTTTATCAATCCGTGGGAGGCGTAGGTTGAAGATGGTCTCTCTCAAACAACCCTGCAACCAAATAACAAAGAGTCTCTTGTGTCCCCAACACACCCAATACAATGGTAAATTGTATAGATGCACTAGTTCGACGAAGAGATGGTGATACAAGTGCAATATGGATGGTAGATATAGGTTTTTGTAATCTGAAAATATAAAAACAGCAAGGTAACAAGTGGTAGAAGTGAGCGTAAACGGTATTGCAATGCTAGGAAACAAGGCCTAGGGTTCATACTTTCACTAGTGCAAGTTCTCTCAACAATAATAACATAATTGGATCATATAACTATCCCTCAACATGCAACAAAGAGTCACTCCAAAGTCACTAATAGTGGAGAACAAACGAAGAGATTATGGTAGGGTACGAAACCACCTCAAAGTTATTCTTTCCAATCAATCCGTTGGGCTATTCCTATAAGTGTCACAAATAGCCCTAGAGTTCGTACTAGAATAACACCTTAAGACACAAATCAACCAAAACCCTAATGTCACCTAGATACTCCAATGTCACCTCAAGTATCCATGGGTATGATTATATGATATGCATCACACAATCTCAGATTCATCTATTCAACCAACACATAGAACCTCAAAGAGTGCCCCAAAGTTTCTACCGGAGAATCAAGACGAAAACGTGTGCCAACCCCTATGTGTAGGTTCATGGGCGGAACCCGCAAGTTGATCACCAAAACATACATCAAGTGAATCACGTGATATCCCATTGTCACCACAGATACGCACGGCAAAACATACATCAAGTGTTCTCAAGTCATTAAAGACTCAATCCGGTAAGATTACTTCAAAGGGAAAACTCAATCCATTACAAGAGAGAAGAGGGGGAGAAGAAACATAAGATCCAATTATAATAGCAAAGCTCGCGATACATCAAGATCATGCCAAATCAAGAACACGAGAGAGAGAGAGAGATCAAAAACATAGCTACTCGTACATACCCTCAGCCCCGAGGGTGAACTACTCCCTCCTTGTCATGGAGAGCACCGGGATGATGAAGATGGCCACCGGTGAGGGTTCCCCCCTCCGGCAGGGTGCCGGAACAGGGTCCCAAAAGGTTTTTGGTGGTTACAGGGGCTTGCGGCGGTGGAACTCCCGATCTATTCTCTTATCTGGAAGTTTTAGGGTACGTGGGTATATATGGGTGAAAAGAAGTACGTCGGTGGATCTCCGGGCTGTCCACGAGGCAGGAGGCGCGCCCTAGGAGGGTGGGCACGCCCCCACCCTCGTGGGCAGCCCGGGACTCCCCTGGTGAGCTTCCAGTACTCCGTGGGCTTCTTCTGGTCCAAAAATAAGTTCCCTGGAGTTTCAGGTCAATTGGACTCCGTTTGATATTCCTTTTCTTCGAAACACTGAAATAGGCAAAAAAATAGCAATTTTGGGCTGGGCCTCCGGTTAATAGGTTAGTCCCAAAAATAATATAAAAGTGGATAATAAAGCCCAATATTGTCCAAAACAGTAGATAATATAGCATGGAGCAATCAAAAATTATAGATACGTTGGAGACGTATCAGAGGACTACATGGATTACAAGATCATTGTCGTGTTCAACATGGGATTAGTCTATCTGGAATCCGGTTGCCATACATGGTTATGGATCATCGTCGATCCTATTTACCCAACACTTCTCTCTGATGCTATAGTGCACGATGGCATCGTTTATGCGATCGACGCATAGATTGGCTGCCTATACGGGTGGAATCTATCATCGTGTAATTGTTCTATCTCATCTCATCTTTACCTTAAGAATACGACTGCCTGTTCATTGTTACAAATTTAGAATATATAGTATGTCTATAACCACATCATTGCTATATGTTCCTCTCATTTCCTAGATTTTTATGACCACACATGTTATTGTTAGAGTTGATATGAGAACAATTGGTATCTAATGATTGTTAGAATAGATATTATGAGTATAACCTCGTGATTGCTATATGTTACTCTTTTTCCAGGATTTTTATAACAATGCATGTTATTGCTTAGAGTTGATATGATAACTGTAGTAAGTGCTATGATAGAATATGAGTAGGCCCTGTCATATCTGTTTTCCTCTCATTGTTACATGATGTTTGAACCATGATATATTGCTAGAATATGAAAGCCATTGGCTTATTTTTTTAACTTGGGGTATGATTATGACCACGGCATTGCAATTCTCTGTCTATGATATGTATCACTGTTATAGTAATCTTAATTCCACACATACTCTGAACATGATTGTTTATTTTTGTCCTTTTGGTCTCCAATTTGAATTGTTGCGGCAGACGCAAATGCGCCGGCTTTCATGATTTCAGGACCTGGAATCATACCAGCCGATGGGTGGTGGTTTACCGGTCGTTCAGCTGACGGTGGTCATTTGATGCTCATTTGGACGTACCAAATTGACCAAACAATTTCATCAATCCACATGCAGTACAATGCCTGGGGCATTCGTGACATTGATGGCTATGGCTGCTTCGTGTTCGAGAAAGACCCCAGCTCCGTTGGGCCTGGCGTATTCAACTGGAGGCGGGTTTACAGCCTCGGCAACCACTCCATGTTCTTCGGGGTCAATTATCCGATCATCCAACCAATCATCGATCATATCACCGGCGATGATTACCGTGCTATGCAACTTCCATTCGCCAGGGGGGACTGTGTTTACACATCATACCATGGGTTTCATGAATCACCATATCCAGAGATTCGTCGACACAGCTTGTTGCCAGATAATCTTCAGTGTGTGAAAGGCATCAAGCTTCCATGCGATGGATGGCTTTTGCAAACCCGACATGCGGCGATGTGGTTCATGCCAACAGCAAATATGCACAACTTGATTCATACGGATATGTAGACTGAGCCATGTATTCTGCTGCTATAGCATGACCCTCTTTTGTTGGATATTATGTATTGTTGTTAGTTTGGAGCACTCCTTTGGTTTGAAGGATAGATACCTTTCTGGGATCAAGTGCTTCCTAACTCACCTGCGCAGGATGTACTGATAATGATGATGGAGATGTTGTGCAGTATATGTATATGTGTGTGTGTGTGTGTGTATATATATATATGTATATATATCACTTAGGCTTCAAGTGCGTACTTGTTAGTTAAACCTATGGTTAAAATGTGACACTAAATATGACTAGTAAGTAGTACAGTAGCAGTACTAGTATACGTCGGTCAAATTATTCATCATGTCCACACATTGAAGTGACGTGACAACATGTTGCGCGTGAGGTGACACAAGAATCCCGGCGGCGTGTTTGGGTATTCTGGACTTCAGATTTGGAGTACCACTTATCTATCGAAATCTTTCATCATTCACTTAAAACAGTCGATTCATCATTCATTGAGTACCATATAACTGGAATTAACCCATGCAAGTCGAACAAGGATTGGCCGGTGCTGCCGGCTGGCATCAAGTTCGATCCCATGGATCAGGAGCTGATCGAGCACCTTGAGGCCAAAGTGAGTGCTGACAGCGCGAGATCTCACCCTCTCATCGATTTTTTCATACCAACCATCGACAGCGAGCACTGCATATGCTACACCCATTCTGAGAAACTTCCAGGTAAGACACCGATCGGCCGTCTACTTGCACAAACATATTCCTTTGTTTATAGCTCTATTTTTCTTTTTAGATGCAGACCTGGTGAAGCGATTAAAATTTGACAGTTAATAAAAAGTGAAACAAGTGACTGCAACATGCCAAAGATGTTATGAAAATGCCAACTACGTACACTAAAACCTGTATTCGACAATACTGCAGGTATCACACTTAGTGGCCTAAGCAAGCATTTCTTCCAGCGCAATTCTAGGGTGTTCAAAAGGGGCACGTGGATGCGTCACAAGATACAGTTGAAGTGCGGCATGCACGCGATGTGGCACAACACCGGCAATACCTTGCCGGTGATGGTCAACGGCCGGCAGACGGGCAGCAAAAAGGTTCTTGTGCTGCACACCAACAAGAACTTCGACCAACAGAGGACCAACTGGGTGATGCACCAGTACCACCTCGGGGACCTAGAGCAAGAGAAGGAACGGGAGCTGGTCCTCTGCAAGATTTTCTACCAGACGAACACTAGGGCCAGGAGTAAAAAGATTATAAGTTAGTTTGGTATTGGTACTTGTACTACCTTGTCATCCGCAAGTTGGTATTGTTGTTAACGATCTTTTGGTATGAACTTGGCATTTGCTTCCAACCATCATGCCGAGGGTCGACGTGGATATAAAGCTGAATCATTTGTTTTGAAAAGAATTTTCACGCACCTGATTTTTATTTGATGGGTAGCATAAGCACCTGCCGTTCGAATTCCCAGTTCTCCAAATTTTTTGAAACAAGTGCATGCTCTTATTATCATGATGAAAAAACAATATCCCTGATGCATCCTAGTTATCAGTCTGTACTTGCATAATTCTCTCATTTATTGAGCACGTATATTGTTTTTTCAGGTCGACCAAGTTTCAATTGGGTAGTAGACTGCCCAGGCTTGGTTTTGTTTTTAACAGGCCCAACCCATGACGACAACGGGGCACAAAGATCCAGCAAGTATCTATTGGCCTCTGGCCCTCCAGCATTAGTTATATTTTGTCTTACAACATCCGCAGGCACTTTTTTTACTGAATCAAACAAAAAGCCCAGTTCTATATTCCTCTTGAAACACATGTCCTACATCCGTTTTCTAATCTCTACCTATAGTTTTACTAGTTCATATATATGTATCATTATATTGAAAGTACATAAAATTCACTTTTCATATTTACATCCTTATTTTTGTTGTTGTTTTCCCTCCCAACGCTGATTTTTTTTACCACTGGTTTTCCCTTAAACCAACTCAATTGCCCCACGTCTTATTTGCTTACAAAAACAAAACAATTTTTTTGGCAAATCAATAAGTTCTTAAAAAATGTTTATCATTTCGGGATTACAAAAGTTCGGACTCCACCGAAATATGCAAAATAAGGTTGAACTTTTTGACCGTGGTCGTGGGCAGAAAATGGGCTGTAATAAATTACTTATAAGAATTAGCAAATGGGCTGCAAATAATTAAAAAATAGCAAATGGGCTCTATGTTGTCTGCCACAGATTTGGAGGCTGACTTGTGGGCCTACTAAGTTCATGCGTATGCAAGGTTCATCAAAAAAGAAACTTAGTCAACAATCGACTCTACCAGCGTCAGACCGTTAGATGTCAATCTAACGGCAATCGTGCTTCTTCAGTCTCTGATCTTCCTGCCCCAGCCGCCCAAACCAGCGCTGTCGAAACCGCCTGCTCCTGCCTCCCGTGGCCGGCTGTGCTGCCGGGCAGGCCTCACGGCCCCATCATATAATCGCATCCATGGCCTGTCTATCCCTCTACTCACCCACACCTCCTGTTATTTTCCGGCGACGGCAGCCGAACCAGTCAACCCTCGTACTCTCCACCGCGTGGGCAGCCACTGCCGTGTCTTCCCCGGCTCCGTGTCGTTCCCTTCATAGGCCTCGCCGTCATCCACCGCGCTGGTGCTCTCGGTGCGGCGTGGTCAAAGTGGTCAACGAATGACATCCATCGGAAGTGGACTGTACGTGGAGAGGCTGACAGCTGGGTCCACGTCCGCACACAAGGAAATGCCTCCTTATTATGCGCAAAATAATGATTCCTCCACCTGACATCTGGGACCCGCCGGAAGGGCCTCTGTATTTCGCGAAAAAAACGTTCCCTCCGCTGACAGGTCGGACCCACCAACTATATCTTCGCACGCAAGGAAGTGCCTCCTTATTGCGCAAGAAAAATGAATACCCCCCTGCCAGCTGGGACCCACCACTGTGGGAGGCTGACTTGTGGGCCTACTAAGTTGATGGGGACGGAGGGCTTTGTCAACTTAGTCAATATGAACGATTCTAGTTCTAGTGACCGTACGATGTCCATCCAACGGCCTTAGTGCTTCTTCAACCTCTGGTCTTCTTGCTCCAGCCGCCCAAAGCAGCGTCGGTCGTGCTGCCTGCTCCTGCCTCCCGTGGCCGGCTGTGCTGCCGTGGAGGCCTCACCGCCTCCATACTACTCCCACCACTAGCCAGGTCATCCCTCCACTCACCCACACCCCCTGTTATTCTGCGGCGACGGCAGCCTCACACCTCAGCCGAACCAGTGAACCCTCGTACTCCTCTCCGCGTGGGCATCCATTGCCGCGTCTTCCCTGGCTCCGCGTCGTCCCCTTCCTAGGCCTCACCGTCGTCCACCGCCTTGGTGCTCTCGGTGCGGCGTGTCAATGTGGACAACAACCGACTTCCATCGGAAGAGTACTGTACGTGGAGAGGCTGACAACTGGGTCCACGGCCACAGCCCAGTTTATTTGTGATTTGCCAAGTAAGTCACTTTGTCAGGCCTGTTGGGGTGCAAATCTTTCAAGACACGGAGAGCTTCATTCGGCTAGCCGAGAAAATGGCCTATCGGTAATGAGAAATGGGTTGTGCATCTTTAAAACACATCAAACCGGCAATTAGTTTCAAAATTCTTTTTTTCATTTTGAGATTTTCAATTGCATTGATTTTTATGCGTGGACAATTTGTAGGATTTTATATTGATATACATTTATTTTTAAAATCAGGTTGAATGTGACTCGAAATTTTGGGATTAAAAACAGTTCGGACCGCACCGAAATATGCAAAATTTCGTATAAGTTTTTAACCGTGGCCACAATATGGGCTGTAATGCTAACAAAAAGAATATGGGATCCAAAAAAACCTTAAGAATTAGCAAATGGGCTGTAAATTATTAGAAATAATGGTAGATGGGATGTATGATGTTTTCCGCAGATTTGAGGCTTTCCTAAAAAAAGGTTGACGCACAAGCAGTGATTGTTGGATGTCCATCCAAAACGGCCGCCGTGCTTCTTCAATCACTTCTCTTCCTGCTCCAGCCGCTCAAACAAGCGCCGGCGGACTGCCTGCTCCCTCCTACCCGCGGCCGGCTATGCTGCCGCGCAGGCCTCACCGCCCCATCGTACTCCCATCGCTAGCCTAGCCATCCCTCTACTCACCCACACCTGCTGTTATTCTCCGGCGACGGCAGACGAACCAGTAAACCCTCGTATAGTCGTACTCCCCTCCGCGTGGGAAACCACTGTCGAGTCTTCCCTACCTCTGTGTTGTTCCCTTCCTAGGCCTCGTCGTCGTCCACCGCCCTGGTGCTCTCGGCGCGGCCTAGTCAACATGGTCAACGACCAACATGCATCTGAAGTGGACTGCATGTGGAGAGACTGACAGCTGGGTCCACGGCCGCACGCAAGGAAATGCCTCCTTATTACGCGCAAAATAATGATTCCTCCACCTGACATCTGGGACCCACCGAAAGGGCCTCTGTATTTCGTGAAAAAAACGTTACCGCCACTGACAGCTTGGACCCACCAGCTATATCTTCGCATGCAAGGAAGTGCCTCCTTATTACGCACAAAAAATGAATACTCCCCCTGCTAGCTGGGACCCAGTATAGTGGCAGGCTGACTTGTGGGCCTACTAAGTTGACGAGGACGGAGGGCTTTGTCAACTTAGTCAATATGCACGATTCTAGCTCCAGTGACTGTACGATGTCCATCCAACGGCCGTAGTGCTTCTTCAACCTCTGGTCTTCTTGCTCCAGCCACCCAAACCAGCGCCGGTCATGCCTCGTGCTCCTGCCTCCCGTGGTCGGCTTTGATGCGGCGGAGGCCTCACCGCCCCCTACTACTCCCACTGCTGGCCAGACCATCCCTCTACTCACCCACACCCCCTGTTATTCTACGGTGACGGCAGCCTCACACCGCAGTGAACCAGTGAACCCTCATACTCCTGTACGCGTGGGCATCCACTGTCGCGTCTTCCCCGGCTCCGCGTTGTCCCCTTCCTAGGCCTCGCCGTCGTCCACCGCCATGGTGCTCTCGGTGCGGTGTGGTCAACGTGGTCAAGGAACAGCATCCGTCGGACGTGGACTGTACGTGGAGAGGCTGACAGCTGGGTCCATGGCCGCAGCAAGGAATTGCCTCCTTATTACGTGCAAAATAATTATTCCTCCACCTGACAGCGGCGACCCACCAGACGGGCCACCATATTTCACAAAAAACATTTCCCCCTGACTGCTGGGACCCACCAGCTACATCTTCGCACGCAAGGAAGTGCTTGACAGTCGGGACCCACCTGGTCGAAGCGTACGTAGTGTTGTCATTCTGGTCGCGAACGTGTACGTACATACTGGTCGATGTAGAGGCGCGCACGTGTCGTAGTAGAGGCGCACGTAGCATGTACACATACGTACAGCGGCAAGTGTGCAAGAAATAAAATACGGCCACGTACGTACATACGGGCAGGGTCTCGAACGCCTACTCGCGCATACGTACAGCCAGGGCTCGTGCACATGGCTGGGTCGGAACGGAGAAACTGCGTCGTCGTGTTCATGGGGAGTCAACCGGCTGGGTCGGAACGGAATGCGTCATCGTGTTCATCAGGAGGGCTTGGACGGAACAGCTGATGGAAACGAGGCATGGCGTACCGCAGAACGTAGGAAACGGCCTTGTGTTCGACCAGCCACGTTCGAAACGGGATCCTGTTCATTGGGAGGGGTCAGGCGTACCGCAAAATGGAGGAAACGGACCTCCTACGGTCGAAACGGGGGTCCTGTTGATCGGGAGGGGTGTGGCGTACCGCAAAACGGAGGAAACGGACTTGTGTTGGAGCGCTAAGGTCGAAACGGGGGTCCTGTTCATTGGGAGGGGTGTGGCGTACCGCAAAATGGGACTCCACAGGATACCGTTCATCTCCATCATCGACCCCCTCCAGCCTCCACAGGCTCCTGTTCATCCACCGTCGACCTCCTCCAGCCTCCACCTGCGACTATTCATCCACGGGCTCCTGTTCATCCAGCCTCCACCGCGCACTGCTCCACCGGCTACTGTTCAACCAGCCCTCTCCACGGGCTCCTGTTCAACCATGCTACGTCTTGAGCTTGCGTTGGTTTTCCCCGAAGAGGAGAGGATGATGCAGCACAGTAGCATAAGTATTTCCCTCAGTTTTTGAGAACCAAGGTATCAATCCAGTAGGAGGTCACGCGCAAGTCCCTCGTACCTGCACAAAACGATAGCTACTCACAACCAACGCAATTAGGGGTTGTCAATCCCTTCACGGTCACTTACGAGAGTGAGATCTGATAGAGATAATATTTTTGGTATTTTTGGTATAAAGATGCAAAGTAAAAAGTAAAAGCAAAGCAAGTAAATAAAGTGATGGAGATTGATATGATGAGAATAGACCCGGGGGCCATAGGTTTCACTAGTGGCTTCTCTCAAGAGCATAAGTATTCTACGGTGGGTGAACAAATTATTGTTGAGCAATTGATAGAATTGAGCATAGTTATGAGGTTATCTAGGTATGATCATGTATATAGGCATCACGTCCGTGACAAGTAGACCAAAACGATTCTGCATCTACTACTATTACTCCACTCATCGACCGCTATCCAACATGCATCTAGAGTATTAAGTTAAAAACAGAGTAACGCCTTAAGCAAGATGACATGATGTAGAGGAATAAATTCATGCAATATGATAAATACCCCATCTTGTTATCCTCGATGGCAACAATACAATACGTGCCTTGCAACTCTTTCTGTCATTGAGTAAGGACACCGCAAGATTGAACCCAAAGCCATGCACTTCTCCCATTGCAAGAACTACCAATCTAGTTGGCCAAACCAAACGGATAATTCGAAGAGACTTGCAAAGATAACTCAATCATACATAAAAGAATTCAGAAAAGATTCAAATATTATTCATAGATAAGCTGGATCATAAACCCAGAATTCATCGGTCTCAACAAACACACCGCATAAAGAAGATTACATCGAATAGATCTCCACGGGAGAGGGGGTGAACATTGTATTGAGATCCAAAAAGAGAGAAGAAGCCATCTAGCTACTAGCTATGGACCCGAAGGTCTGAAGTAAACTACTCACACTTCATCGGAGAGACTATGGTGTTGATTTAGAAGCCCTCCGTGGTGGATGCCCCCTCCGGCGGAGCTCCGGAACAGGCCCCAAGATGGGATCTCGTGGATACAGAATGTTGCGGCGGTGGAATTAGGTTTTTGGCTCCGTATCTGGTCTATTGGGGGTACGTAGGTATATATAGGAGGAAGGAGTACGTCGGTGGAGCGTCAGGGGGCCCACGAGGTAGGGGGGCGCGCCCTCCACCCTCGTGACTGCCTCTGGTGCTTCTTGGAGTAGGGTCCAAGTCTCATGGATCACGTTCGGTGAGAAGATCACGTTCCCGAAGGTTTCATTCCGTTTGGACTCCGTTTGATATTCTGTTTCTTCGAAATACTGAAATAGGCAAAAAACAGCAATTCTGGGCTGGGCCTCCGGTTAATAGGTTAGTCCCAAAAATAATATAAAAGTGGAAAATAAAGCCCATTATAGTCCAAAACAATAGATAAAGTAGCATGGAGCAATCAAAAATTATAGATATGTTGGAGACATATCAGGCATCCCCAAGCTTAATTCCTACTCGTCCTCGAGTAGGTAAATGATAAAAAGAAATTTTTGATGCGGAGTGATACTTTGGCATAATTTCAATGTAAATATTCTTAATCATGGTATGAATATTCAGATCCGAAAGATTCAAGACAAAAGTTCATATTGACATAAAAAAATACTTCAATCATACTAATTAAAGTAAGTATGTCTTCTCAAATTAACATGGCCAAAGAAAGTTATCCCTACAAAATCATATAGTCTGGCTATGCTCCATCTTCCCCACACAAAGTATTTAAATCCTGCACAACCCCGATGACAAGCCAAGCAATTGTTTCATACTTTAATATTTTCAAAACTTTTTCAATCTTCACGCAATACATGAGCGTGAGCCATGGATATAGCACTATATGTGGAATAGAATGGTGGTTGTGGAGAAGACAAAAAGAGGGAAGATAGTCTCACATCAACTAGGCGTATCAATGGGCTATGGAGATGCCCATCAATAGATATCAATGTGAGTGAGTAGGGATTGTCATGCAACGGATGCACTGGAGCTATAAGTATATGAAAGCTCAACAAAAGAGACTAGTGGGTGTGCGTCCAACTCGCTTGCTCACGAAGACCTAGGGCATTTTGAGGAAGCCCATCATTGGAATATACAAGCCAAGTCCTATAATGAAAAATTCCCACTAGTATATGAAAGTGACAAAATGAGAGACTCTCTATCATGAAGATCATGGTGCTATTTTGAAGCACAAGTGTGGTAAAAGGATAGTAACATTGTCCCTTCTCTCTTTTTCTCTCATTTTTTTTATTTGGGCCTTTTCTCTTTTTTTTATGGCCTCTTTTTTTTCGTCCGGAGTCTCATCCCAACTTGTGGGGGAATCATAGTCTCCATCATCCTTTCCTCACTTGGGACAATGCTCTAATAATGATGATCATCACACTTTTTATTTTTCTTACAACTCAACAATTACAACTCGATACTTAGAACAAAGTATGACTCTATATGAATGCCTCCGGCGTTGTACCGGGATATGCAATGAAACATGAGTGACATGTATGAAAGAATTATGAATGGTGGCTTTGCCATAAATATGATGTCAACTACATGATCATGCTAAGCAATATGACAATGATGGAGCGTGTCATAATAAACGGAACGGTGGAAAGTTGCATGGCAATATATCTCGGAATGGCTATGGAAATAACATAATAGGTAGGTATGGTGGCTGTTTTGAGGAAGATTTATGGTGGGTGTATGATACCGGCGAAAGGTGTGCGGTATTAGAGAGGCTAGCAATGGTGGAAGGATGGGAAAAAGTGTGTATACTCCATGGACTCAACATTAGTCATAAAGAACTCATATACTTATTGCAAAAATCTAGAAGTTATCAAAGCAAAGTATTACGCGCATGCTCCTAGGGGGATAGATTGGTAGGAAAATACCATCGCTCGTCCCCGACCGCCACTCATAAGGAAGACAATCAATAAATAAATCATGCTCCGAGTACATCACATAACGGTTCACCATACGTGCATGCTACGGGAACCACAAATTTCAAAACAAGTATTCTTTGAATTAACAACTACTCAACTAGCATGACTCTAATATCACCATCTTCATATCTCAAAACAATTATCAAGCATCAAACTTATCTTAGTATTCAACGCACTCAAAAGAAAGTTTCACATATCTTGAATACCAAGTATATTAACATTAAGCAAATTACCATGCTATTAACGACTCTCAAAATAATCTAAGTGAAGCATGAGAGATCAAGTTTCTTTAAAACAAATCCACCACCGTGCTCTAAAAGATCTAAGTGAAGCACTAGAGCAAAAATTATCACGCTCAAAAAATATAAGTGAAGCACATAGAGTATTCTAACAAATTTCATTCATGTATGGCTCTCTCAAAAGGTGTGTACAGCAAAGATGATTGTGGTAGACTAACAAGCAAAGACTCAAATAATACAAGACGCTCCAGGCAAAACACATATCATGTTGGTGAATAAAAATATAGCTCCAAGTAAATTACCGATGGAAGTGGACAAAAGAGGGGATGCCTTCCGGGGCATCCCCAAGCTTTGACTTTTTGGTATCCTTGGATTATCTTGGGGGTGCCATGGGCATCCCCAAGCTTAGGCTCTTGCCACTCCTTGTTCCATAATCCATCAAAAGAATTCACCCAAAACTTGAAAACTTCACAACACAAAACTCAATAGAAATCTCGTGAGCTCCGTTAGAGAAAGAAAACAAAAGACTACTTCAAGGTACTGTAATGAACTCATTCTTTATTTATATTGGTGTTAAACCTACTGTATTCCAACTTCTCTATGGATCATAAACTATTTTACTAGCTATATATTCATCAAAATAAGCAAACAACACACGAAAAACAGAATCTGTCAAAAACAGAACAGTCTGTAGTAATCTGTAACTAACGCAAACTTCTGGAACTCTAAAAATTCTACCAAAATAGGAGGTACTGTAAAATTTGTTTATTGATCATCATCAAAAAGAATCAACGCAAAATCACGTTCCTGTAATTTTTCATAGCCAAATTCGTGTGCGCAAAGTTTCTGTTTTTCAGCAGAATCAAATCAACTATCATCGTAGGTTATCCTATAGGTCCTACTTGGCACAAACACTAATTAAAACATAAAACCACATCCAAACAGAAGGTATATGGATTATTTATTCCTAAACAGAAGCAAAAACAAAAAACACAAAACAAAATTGGGTTGCCTCCCAAAAAGCGCTATCGTTTAACGCCCCTAGCTAGGCATTGATAATTTTAACGATGCTCACATCAAAGACAAGAATTAAAGCACAAAGAGAGCATCATGAAACACGTGACAAACACATCTAAGTCTAACATATTTCCTATGCATAGGCATCTTATAGGCAAACAAATTATCATAGCAAGCAAAAACTAGCATATGCAAGGAAGCGGAAAGAAACAATAGCAATCTCAACATAACGAGAGGTAATTTATTATCATGAAAAAATTTACGACCATATTTTCCTCTCTCATAATAGTTACAAGTAGGATCATAAGAAAATTCAACGATATAGCTATCACATAACATATTCTCAACACGATCCACATGCATACGAAGTTGACACTCTTCCAAAATAGTGGGATTAACATTAACTAAAGTCATGACCTCTCCAAACCCACTTTTATCAAAAAATTCATAAGATTGAATATTCTCCAAATATGTGGGATCTAAAGTTGATACTCTTCCAAACCCACTTTCAATATTATTGCAAACAATATTATCAATCTCATATTCATCATGGGGATTAAATAAATTTTCAAGATCATAAGAAGAATCACCCCAATCATGATCATTGCAACAAGTAGTAGACATAGCAAAACTAGCATCCCCAAGCTTAGGGTTTTGCATATTATTAGCATAATTGACATCAAGAGAATTTATAGTAAAATCATTGCAATCATGCTTTTCATCGAAGGAACTACCAAGTATGGGTGCAATAGCAACGATCTCATGTTTAACATAAGGAACTATAGCAAATTCATCTTCATAAATATTGGCATCATGGCCACAAGAATAGCAAGCATCATGTTCATCAAGGGATATTTCAATCAAATCATCAGAATCATCATTTTCTATAGATTCATGCATATCATTATTTTCTTCCAAAGCAATGGTCATTCTTTCAATAAACTCTTGGACATAGACATTATGAGCAAGTGCAATACTTGAGTATGGCGAAATTTTCAGATTTGTTGAGAGTAAAATCATACTTTTCAATCAAAGAAGCAACTTCATGAGCACCCTTAAAAACGACAAATTCTTCAATTTGTTCGATATCATAGTAACTATAAACACCCTTTGCATAAGAAGATAAGATTTCATTATCATTGAACTCACATAGGTAGGGAATGTGTTTTTTAGGGTTCTTAGAGCAACAAGTAAAATCACACATTTCACAAAGATTCAAAGCATAGCATAGCAAACTATTTATATGATACCGTAAGAGTCTCCCCTTTTCAGACAAACGATGACGCACAAAATAAGCATGCTCATCTAAAGATTTCCCATCAACTAGGCTAGTTGGGGTTTCAGCACGAGCACATAAGGATCGAAGATGATCCAAGTAGAACACTTTAAGTGGATCCATATCAATAGATTTTCAGCAAGCGAAGATGCAAGCATATAGAAGGCACAAGGAAACACAAACAAAGATACATACGGGAAGAAGGCAAACGGGAAAGAGAGGAGGAGATTGGGAAAGAGAGGGCGAATAAAATGGCAACGGTGAAGTGGGGGAGAGGAAAACGAGAGGCAAATGGCAAATAATGTAATGCGAGAGATAGGGATTGTGATGGGTACTTGGTATGTCGACTTTTGCGTAAGCCTCCCCGGCAACGGCGTCAGAAATCCTTCTTGCTACGTCTTGAGCTTGCGTTGGTTTTCCCCGAAGAGGAGAGGATGATGCAGCACAGTAGCGTAAGTATTTCCCTCAGTTTTTGAGAACCAAGGTATCAATCCAGTAGGAGGTCACGCGCAAGTCCCTCATACCTGCACAAAACGATAGCTACACACAACCAACATGATTAGGGGTTGTCAATCCCTTCACGGTCACTTACGAGAGTGAGATCTGATAGAGATAATATTTTTGGTATTTTTGGTATAAAGATGCAAAGTAAAAAGTAAAAGCAAAGCAAGTAAATAAAGTGATGGAGATTGATATGATGAGAATAGACCCGGGGGCCATAGGTTTCACTAGTGGCTTCTCTCAAGAGCATAAGTATTCTACGGTGGGTGAACAAATTATTGTTGAGCAATTGATAGAATTGAGCATAGTTATGAGGTTATCTAGGTATGATCATGTATATAGGCGTCACGTCCGTGACAAGTAGACCAAAACGATTCTGCATCTACTACTATTACTCCACTCATCGACCGCTATCCAGCATGCATCTAGAGTATTAAGTTAAAAACAGAGTAACGCCTTAAGCAAGATGACATGATGTAGAGGAATAAATTCATGCAATATGATAAATACCCCATATTGTTATCCTCGATGGCAACAATACAATACGTGCCTTGCAACTCTTTCTGTCACTGAGTAAGGACACCGCAAGATTGAACCCAAAGCCATGCACTTCTCCCATTGCAAGAACTACCAATCTAGTTGGCCAAACCAAAGGGATAATTCGAAGAGACTTGCAAAGATAACTCAATCATACATAAAAGAATTCAGAAAAGATTCAAATATTATTCATAGATAAGCTGGATCATAAACCCACAATTCATCGGTCTCAACAAACACACCGCAAAAAGAAGATTACATCGAATAGATCTCCACGAGAGAGGGGGAGAACATTGTATTGAGATCCAAAAAGAGAGAAGAAGCCATCTAGCTACTAGCTATGGACCCGAAGGTCTGAAGTAAACTACTCACACTTCATCGGAGAGACTATGGTGTTGATTTAGAAGCCCTCCGTGGTGGATGCCCCCTCCGGCGGAGCTCCGGAACAGGCCCCAAGATGGGATCTCATGGATACAGAATGTTGCGGCGGTGGAATTAGGTTTTTGGCTCCGTATCTGGTCTATTGGGGGTACGTAGGTATATATAGGAGGAAGGAGTACGTCGGTGGAGCGTCAGGGGGCCCATGAGGTAGGGGGGCGCGCCCTCCACCCTCGTGACCGCCTCTGGTGCTTCTTGGAGTAGGGTCCAAGTCTCCTGGATCACGTTCGGTGAGAAGATCACGTTCCCGAAGGTTTCATTCCGTTTGGACTCCGTTTGATATTTTGTTTCTTCGAAATACTGAAATAGGCAAAAAACAGCAATTCTGGGCTGGGCCTCCGGTTAATAGGTTAGTCCCAAAAATAATATAAAAATGGAAAATAAAGCCCATTATAGTCCAAAACAATAGATAAAGTAGCATGGAGCAATCAAAAATTATAGATATGTTGGAGACATATCAGGCATCCCCAAGCTTAATTCCTACTCGTCCTTAAGTAGGTAAATGATAAAAAGAGAATTTTTGATGCGGAGTGATACTTTGGCATAATTTCAATGTAAATATTCTTAATCATGGTATGAATATTCAGATCCGAAAGATTCAAGACAAAAGTTCATATTGACATAAAAAAAATACTTCAAGCATACTAATCAAAGTAAGTATGTCTTCTCAAAATAACATGGCCAAAGAAAGTTATCCCTACAAAATCATATAGTCTGGCTATGCTCCATCTTCCCCACACAAAGTATTTAAATCCTGCACAACCTCGATGACAAGCCAAGCAATTGTTTCATACTTTAACATTTTCAAAACTTTTTCAATCTTCACGCAATACATGAGCGTGAGCCATGGATATAGCACTATATGTGGAATAGAATGGTGGTTGTGGAGAAGACAAAAAGAGGGAAGATAGTCTCACATCAACTAGGCGTATCAATGGGCTATGGAGATGCCCATCAATAGATATCAATGTGAGTGAGTAGGGATTGTCATGCAACGGATGCACTAGAGCTATAAGTATATGAAAGCTCAACAAAAGAGACTAGTGGGTGTGCGTCCAACTCGCTTGCTCACGAAGACCTAGGGCATTTTGAGGAAGCCCATCATTGGAATATACAAGCCAAGTCCTATAATGAAAAATTCCCACTAGTATATGAAAGTGACAAAATGAGAGACTCTCTATCATGAAGATCATGGTGCTATTTTGAAGAACAAGTGTGGTAAAAGGATAGTAACATTGTCCCTTCTCTCTTTTTCTCTCATTTTTTTTATTTGGGCCTTTTCTCTTTTTTTATGGCCTCTTTTTTTTCGTCCGGAGTCTCATCCCAACTTGTGGGGGAATCATAGTCTCCATCATCCTTTCCTCACTTGGGACAATGCTCTAATAATGATGATCATCACACTTTTTATTTTTCTTACAACTCAACAATTACAACTCGATACTTAGAACAAAGTATGACTCTATATGAATGCCTCCGGCGTTGTACCGGGATATGCAATGAAACATGAGTGACATGTATGAAAGAATTATGAATGGTGGCTTTGCCACAAATATGATGTCAACTACATGATCATGCTAAGCAATATGACAATGATGGAGCGTGTCATAATAAACGGAACGGTGGAAAGTTGCATGGCAATATATCTCGAAATGGCTATGGAAATAACATAATAGGTAGGTATGGTGGCTGTTTTGAGGAAGATTTATGGTGGGTGTATGATACCGGCGAAAGGTGTGCGGTATTAGAGAGGCTAGCAATGGTGGAAGGATGGGAAAAAGTGTGTATACTCCATGGACTCAAATTAGTCATAAAGAACTCATATACTTATTGCAAAAATCTAGAAGTTATCAAAGCAAAGTATTACGCGCATGCTCCTAGGGGGATAGATTGGTAGGAAAATACCATCGCTCGTCCCCGACCGCCACTCATAAGGAAGACAATCAATAAATAAATCATGCTCCGAGTACATCACATAACGGTTCACCATACGTGCATGCTACGGGAACCACAAATTTCAACACAAGTATTCTTTGAATTAACAACTAATCAACTAGCATGACTCTAATATCACCATCTTCATATCTCAAAACAATTATCAAGCATCAAACTTATCTTAGTATTCAACGCACTCAAAAGAAAGTTTCACATATCTTGAATACCAAGTATATTAACATTAAGCAAATTACCATGCTATTAACGACTCTCAAAATAATCTAAGTGAAGCATGAGAGATCAATAGTTTCTTTAAAACAAATCCACCACCGTGCTCTAAAAGATCTAAGTCTTCGACCCGCCCAGGACGAAAAGCCCATTTTTTGTCATGATTTTTTGTCATAGAAGTAGGACCCCACCACATCTATGATGATACCGGGTTTTGTCACAATTATCGGCATAGAAGTGTCATAAGTATGACAGAAAAAAATTTGTTCGGCCCAAAATGTCACGGATGTGTCTTTTTTTGTAGTGGTACCAGATGACCGGTGACTTAGATTGGACCGGACGTCCGGTCACTGGAACACCTTCCAGGCCACACACACAAGGCATGAGGCACACAGCCAGCGGATGTCCGTAAGGCCCCGGTCATACGGAGCCCGGACGTCCGATGTGGTTGGAAATCCACTAATTAACGTTCTGTTGAGGGAGAAACTGATATCCGGAGAGGAGCGGACACCCGGTGACCGGTTGTCTGGTGAGACAGGATTTCCGCTAATTTAGCTTCTGTGAGGAGGCACCGGACGTCCGGGAAGAGTCGGATGCCCAGTCGGCTGTGAGGGGTCGGACGTCCAGTGATAGCTGAACCTGCTCGCTTAGAACCATACTAGAATTTGTGCACATCTCAGAGGAAAAACTTGAGATGGCACGGAGATGATGTGTGAGGATATTTTGTGGGTTTGAACAAGTTCTTTCATGAAATCCAACAATCCCCTCTTAATAGTGCGGGATGCCTATACTCAAGAACGAACCGAAAAAGAGCCGAAGCTTTTTGTGTTTGTCTTGTATCTCTTCTCTTGAGTGATATATATATATATATATATATATACACATATTATTGTCCGTAGTCATGATCCACACACGGCCCTTGAGACATAATCCTGAGATTTACTTGATAAACATGATTAGTCCCAAAATGCAAGTTATCATCAACATCAAAATACGATTAAGGGCATGATTGCACTTTCACATAGAGTGGGACTAATGCCCTTTAAATTATCAAGAGTATATCCAATAGCAGCTCGGTGCTTCCTTAGAACTTTCAATACTCTTTCTTCTTCATGTTCTGAAAGTTTAGCACTAATAATAACAGGATATATCTTCTTTTCATCAAGATAAGCATATTTCAAAGTGTCTGGCAATTGTTTTAATTCAAACACATGATCACCTTTAGGTGGAGGAGGACCTCCTAGAGTTTCGATAGGCAAATTGTGTTTAAGTAGAGGTTGTTGTTCAAACAAGATTTTATCTATTTCATTTCTTTCATGCATATGTAAATCATTTTCATGGTCTAGCAAATATTGTTCTAGTGGATCAGTAGGAGGCATAGCAATAGAAGCAAGACCAATTATTTCATCCTTACTAGGAAATTAATTTTCATGACGCTTTCTACTAAACTTGGAAAAATTAAACTCATGAGACTTATCACCAAAGTTGACACCAACAGTTTGTTTCTTACAATCTATTTTAGCATTGACGGTGTTGAAGAAAGGTCTACCAAAGATAATGGGACAGAAGTCATCTTGTGGGGAACCAAGAACAAGAAAATCAGTAGGGTATTTTATTTTCCCACACAAGACTTCAACATCTCTAACAATCCCAAGTGGTGTGATGGTGTCTCTATTAGCAAGTTTAATAGTGGCATCTATTTCTTCTATTTCAGCGGGTGCTATTTCATTCATAATTTCTTGATATAAAGTAAAGGGAATAGCACTCACGCTAGCACCTATGTCACATAAACCATGATAAAAGTGATCTCCTATTTTAACTAAGACAACAGGCATGCCAACAACAGGTCTATGTTTATCCTCTTTATTAGGTTTGGCAATTCTAGTAGCTTCATTATAGAAGTAAATAACATGCCCATCTATGTTTTCTTCCAGGAGATCTTTAACCATAGCAACACTAGGTTCTACTTTAATTTGTTCATGAGGTTTAGGTGTTCTAATGTAAATTTTGTTAATCACAGTTAAAACTTTAGCATGTTCCTTTATCCTAACAGGGAAAGGTGGTTTCTCAATATAAGCAGTAGGAACAACTGGACCAACATTATAAAGTATAGTTTCCTCTTTAGCTAGTACCGGTTCTTTAATTTCTTCTTTAATAGGTGTGTGGTAATAAACCACTTCTCTTTAGGGAGATCAACATGAGTAGCAAATGATTCACAAAAGGAGGCTACTATCTCAGAGTCAAGTCCATATTTAGTGCTAAACTTTTGAAAAGCATCGGTACTCATAAAAGATTTAACCCAATCATACTCGAGCTTAATACCTGACTCTTTACCTTCGTCGAGTTCCCAATCTTCAGAGTTGCCTTTACTTTTTCCAAAAGATCCCACCGGAATTCAATAGTCTTCTTGATAAAACAATCATCACAAGAAGTATCAAGCATGGATCGATCATTATGAGAAAGCCGAGCATAAAAATTCTGGATAATAATTTCTCTTGAGAGCTCATGATTGGGGCATGAATATAACATTGACTTAAGCCTCCCCCAAGCTAGAGCGATACTTTCTCCTTCACGAGGCCAAAAATTATATATGTAATTCCAATCACGATGAACTAGATGCATAGGATAAATTTTTTGGTGGAACTCCAATTTCAATCGATTCCAATTCCAAGATCCAATATCATCGCATAGTCTATACCATGCCAATGCTTTTACCGTCAAAGATAAAGGTAAAACCTTCTTCTTAACTTCATTTCCGGGTAAACCTACAAGCTTAAACAATCCACAAATTTGTTCCACATATATCAAGTGCATATCAGGATGTTCTGTTCCATCTCCTGCATAAGGATTAGCTAGCAGTTGGTCTATCATACCCGAAGGAATTTCATATTCAATATTTTCAGTAGGTGCAGTAGGTTAAGGGGTAGCTAAGTATGGTTCCGGTCGAGGTGAAGATATCCCGAACAAACCCCTCAAAGGATTGTTTTCCATAGTAACAAGTGACAGTAAATTTCAGCACACTATATAATTTTTTCCTTACCAAAGGCGCTTCACTCCCCGACAACGGTGCCAGAAAATAGCCTTGATGCCCACAAGTATATGGGATTAATTGTATCTCTTTTCGATAAGTAAGAGTGTCAAACCCAATGAGGAGCAGAAGGAAATGACAAGTGGTTTTCACCAAGGTAATGTCTGCAAGTGCTGAAATTGTAAGTAACAGAGTAGTTTGATAGCAAGGTAATTTGTAACGAGCAAGTAACGATAGTAGTAACAAAAGTGCAGCAACATAGCCCAATCCTTTTGAGGCAAAGGACATGCCAAAACTGTCTCTTATAATAAGCAAAGCGTTCTTGAGGGTACACGGGAATTTCATCTAGTCACTTTCACCATGTTGATTCGATTTGTGTTCGCTACTTTGATAATTTGGTCTGTGGGTGGACCGGTGCTTAGGTGTTTTTCTTACTTGAACAAACCTCCTACTTATGATTAACCCCCTTGCAAGCATCCGCAACTACGAGAAAAGTATTAAGAAATAAATTCTAACCATAGCAATAAACTTTTGGATCCAATCGGTCCCTTACGGAATAGCGCATAAACTAGGGTTTAAGCTTCTGTCACTCTCGCAACCCATCATCTAATAACTACTCCACAATGCATTCCCTTAGGCCCAAATATGGTGAAGTGTCATGTAGTCAACTTTCACATGACATCACTAAGGGAATCACAACATACATACTATCAAACTATAGAAGGCATATCAAGTTCACATGATTACTTGCAACATGATTTCTCCCGTGACCTCAAGAACAAAAGTAAGTACTCAAAAATTATAATCATGCTCAAGATTAGAGGGGTATTAAATAGCATATTGGATCTGAACATATAATCTTCCACCAAATAAACCATATAGTAATAAACTACAAGATGTAATCAACAATACTAGTCACCCACAAGCACCAATCTATAGTTCCAGTACAAAGATTGAACACAAGAGATGAACTAGGGTTTGAGATGAGATGGCGTTGTTGAAGATGTTGATGGATATTGCCCTCCCCAAGATGGGAGAGTTGTTGGTGATGATGATGATGACAATGATTTCCCCCTCCGGGAGGGAAGTTCTCCCGGTGGAATCGCTCCGCCGGAGGGCAAAAGTGCACCTGCCCAAGTTCCGCCTCGAGCGGCGGCGCTCCATCCCGAAAGTCCTCTCCTTATTTTTTTTTCTAGATCAAAATGACTTATATACCAGAAGATGGGCACCAGAGGTGGGCCTGGGTGAGCACAACCCACCAGGGCGCGCCAGGGCTCCCTGGCGCACCCAGGTGGGTTTTGCCCACCTGGTGGGCCCCTCTGGTACTTATTTGCTCCAATATTCATCGTATATTCTATAAAAATTCTTCGTGAAGTTTCAGCTTGTTTGGAGTTGTGCAGAATAGGTAGCCTGACGTAGCTTTTTTAGGTCCATATTTCCAGCTGCCGGAATTGTCCCTCTTCGTGTGTACCTTGCATATTATGAGAGAAAAGGCATTAGAATTACTCCAAAAGCATTATTATGGATAAAAACATCATAAATAACAGTAGGAAAACATGGTGCAAAATGGACGTATCAACGCCCACGAACGCGTTGTAGCCGGCCGTCGTCTTCCTCCTCTCTCCGCTTCCTCCCCATGTCCCCTTGGCCTCCTCTACTCCGTGACCGCTGTAGCGCTGCTCCATCGTGTTCTTGCGCCCTCCCCGTGATCTCTGTGCTCGACAGAGCCTTGGCCGAGCTTGTGCGGCGGTGACTGGCTCGGGCACCTCGCCCCGCCTATATATAGGCCATCCTGAGCCCCTCCTTGCATCACCAGCGGCCTCGTCGCTCTTCCACACCCTCCCTAGCCTCTCGCCGGAGATCCAGGATCTCTCCTCGCGCGTCTCTTCCTGCACAGCCGCCGATCGGCTCCGCCTAAATTTCGGCGAGACGCGCCTCCTCCCTCCACCCGAGCACCACCAGTAGAACCCCTCCACCTCGGCGAGCCTCTCCCCTCTCTTCTTTTGTCGCCGGAGCAACCGTGGTTGTGACCCTCAAGCTTGGCCGCCGCCGTTGCTCTCTGCCTCCGCGGTCACCACGTGCTCCACCGGTGTTGTTTTTGTGCAAAAATAAAAGTTCTCATAATGGAATGAAACTTTGCGATGATTTTTTATGGAATATAAGAGAATTTAGGGAGCCAAGACCTGCCAGAGAGGGGCACCTGGGTGGGCACAACCCACCAGGGCGCCCCCCCCCCCTCTCCTGGCGCGCCCAGGTGGGTTGTCCCCACCTGGTAGCCCCGCAGACCCTGAAACCGACGCTATAAAATCCTATTTTTCCAGAAAAAAATCAGGGAGAAAGAATTATCGCATTCCACGTGACGGAGCCGCTATTACCTCCTGTTCTTCATCACGAGGCCAGATCTAGAGTTCATTTGGGGCTCCGGAGAGGGGGATCTTCGTTCTTCATCATCACCAACCCTTCTCCATCGCCAATTCCATGATGCTCCCCACCGGGAGTGAGTAATTCCTTCGTAGGCTCGCTGGTCGGCGAGGAGTTGGATGAGATTCATCATGTAATCGAGTTAGTTTTGTTAGGACTTGATCCCTAGTATCCACTATGTTTTAAGATTGATGTTGCTATGACTTTGCTATACTTAATGCTTGTCACTTTGGGCCCGGGTGCCATGAGCTCAGATTTGAACCGTTTATGAATTCATCATTATATTCATGTTTTAGATCCGATCTTGCAAGTTATAGTCACCTACTACGTGTTATGATCCGGCAACCCCGGAGTGACAATAGTCGGGCTCGCTCCCGGTGATGATTGTAGTTTGAGGAGTTCATGTATTCACTATGTGTTAATGCTTTGTTCTGGTTCTCTATTAAAAGGAGGCCTTAATATCCCTTAGTTTCCAATATGGGCTCCGCTGCCACGGGAGGGTAGGACAAAAGATGTCATGCAAGTTCTTTCCATAAGCACGTATGACTATTTACGAAATACATGCCTACATTATATTGATGAACTGGAGCTAGTGCCGTATCGCCCTAGGTTATAATTGTCTCATGATGAATATCATCCAACAAGTCACTGATCTAGTGCCTACAAATTTATCTTATATTGTTCTTAAATTACTACTGCTATCATCACTGTTACACTTGCTACAAAATACTGCTATCACTGTTACCGTTACTATTGCTGTTGTCACTACTATCAAAACTACCAAACTACTATGCTACTGATCATTTTACTGTAGATAATTAATCTCCAGGTGTGGTTCAATTGACAACTCAGCTACTAATACCTTCAAATATCCTTTGGCTCCCCTTGTGTCGAATCTATAAGTTTGGGTTGAATACTCTACCCTCAAAAACTGTTGTGATCCCCTATACTTGTGGGTTATCAAGACTTTTTCTGGCGCTATTGCCGGGGAGCATAGCAATATTTGTTGAGTCACTTGGGATTATTAGCATATTACCACTATGAAGAATCTGAAGGATCCAAAGACTAAGATTTATCCCTCAAAGACGAGGGGAGGTAAGGAACTGCCATCCAGTTCTGGTTTAGATTCACCTTCTGTTATGAGTAAACTTGCAACACCACCACATGCTATTAATTCTAATATGTCGCAAGTTATTGGTGATGCTACTTCTACTACGAATAATGCTTATGATGATGCTAGTACCTTGCTTGATAATGATGATGTGTCACTTGGTGAATTTCTTGATGAACAAATTGCTAGAGTAATACAACATGATGTTGTTGAATCTGATGATGAGCTTGAAACTGAAACTCCTGAAACACCTACTAGAACTAGCCTTCCTAGATATGAATTGCCTAAGGTACCGGAAGGTTATGTTATGAATGAGGAGACAACTAGAGATATTCTTGCTTGTAAGGATAGAGATGATCTAGAGAAATTACTGTGCAAGTATAAAGAAAAATCTCTGAATGCTAAAATGAATATGGTCCTAAGTTTGCTACTTCACCTATCTTTATTGCTGATAAGGATTATGAATTCTCTGTCGACCCAGAGTTAATTACTTTGGTTGAATCTAATCCTTTCCATGGTTATGAAACTGAAGCTGTTGTGGCACATCTTGCTAAGTTGAATGACATAGCCACCCCTTTTACTCATGATGAGAAAACTCGCTATTACTTTATTCTTGAATTATTTCATTTCTCATTAAAGGGTGATGCTAAAGCTTGGTACAATACTCTTGCTCCTGGTTCTGTGTGTAGTCCCCGGGATATGATTTATTACTTCTCTGGAAAATATTTTCCTGCTCATAAGAAACAAGCTGTCTTACAGGAAATATTTAAATTTGTGCAAACTAAAGAAGAGAGTCTCCCACTAGCTTGGGGGAGGCTTTGCCAGTTACCTAATGCTTTGTCTGATCATCCTCTTAAAAAAATGAAATACTTGATATCTTCTATAATGGACTAACCAATGCTTCTAGGGACTTCCTAGATAGTTGTGCTGGTTGTGTTTTCAGGGAACGAACTATTTGGCTAGCTGAAGAATTATTGAATAATATATTGAAAAATTATGATGATTGGACTCTTCCTAAACCACCGGCTAAACCCACTCCAAAGAAGAGGGGTATATTATATCTCAGTCCTAAAAATATGCAAGAGGAAATGAAATCTATGAAGGAAAAGGTATTAAAGCTGAGGATGTTAAAAATTTACCTCCTATTGAAGAAATACATGGGCTTAATACACCACCACTGTCTAAGGTGGTAGAGGTAAATTCTCTAATGAAGTTCAATGAAAATGACAATCCTCACGATATGCATCCTAGTCGGTGTGCGTTACAATGGCGCAGAGGTCATCGCCTTTTCGAAGAACCGGATGAAAACGGTGAAGTGCGCCACAATGATAGAGGCTGGATGTCACCCTAATTTTCAAAGAAAAACAAACAGTGGTTGATCATCTTAGAAGTTGTGAGGATTTGGCGACGAGTAACCTCGTTGTCTCATCCCTGCTCACTTCCAAAGATTTTTTTCTGGAAGATCCAGCCCTAGCTGGCATTGATTTTATTGGCAGAGAGAAGGCGGGAAACAAGTGTTGATCAAGTGATCAATGGGGTGAAATAGAAATGGTACAGGTGGCCAGCCTAGTGGCTATGCTGGCGATGATAGTATCGGGCTATCTCTCACGGCACGTCCCCGAAGGGGTGCTCTATGCAGGCTACTCCTGCGATCCTCCATTGCTCCATGTCTCGACGGCACGCTTCGATGATGGTGCGAGAGCACGGCATCTTACCGCGGAAGGTGCATACATTACGCTCAAGCCATATGTGACAGGCGATGAGTGCAAGAATTGATCTGGTGCCCTCCCTGTCGGTTGGGCTTGCCGCCTCTGTAATCAGCCTCACTCTTTCCGTCGTCGTCGTTCCGGAGCTCCAGGTAGCGTGTGCTAGGGAGTGACAGCCCCGCCATGATGCCGCCGTTGTCCAGGCCTGAATAGCGATCGGGCATTCCTAGAAAAGGTGGGAGGAGGACTCCAAGCTTCGCAGGCAGAGCTGGCAGAAGTAGTTGTTCTCCCCGCCACGCCGCTGCATGCGATCGTTGCACCATAGCCTGTCGAGGTGTAGCATCCAGAGGAACATCTTGAGCTTCCAAGGTGCCCAGATACGCCAGACGTTCTTGGAGGGGAAGGGTGCCATTGGCGCCTGGAACTGTGCCGCGTAGGCGGAGCAAGCGGAGTAGAACTTTTGGAAAAGAAATTAATCAGCGTGTAAACTTTCAGCTGCATTAAGAGGAATCATAAGTTTCTTCTTAGAAAACGAGGTTGAGAACACGAGGAGATGAAAATCACAAACCGATATATGAACAGGATTATATAACTACACAAAATTACTAGATCACCATCCAAATTTGTGGAATGTATCTCATGCTAGCGTTTCCCATCGATATCATATGTTCATGCGCTTCCACACATTGAAATAAGGGCCATGAATCCATCATGTAGCTCTCAAAGTGATCTGCAGTTTATGTTATTTTGAGAGTAGTTCTCTCTAATAATATAAATGTTAATAAATGACCAGCGTGCTGCTTTACACGTGGCAAATTAGTGAAAAGCGAAGTATATTTAAAAAAGGACACCGTAATTGCAGTTTTGCTGCTTGGCCTTTGTTTTGAGATTGTCCTGGGTAACATTTTAGTGCAAGTACACTACTAATCATCTGCATCTAGCGAAACAACGATCATCTAATGGGAGACTGGACCGAAAATGACAGAGAGCACAAATCCAAGCGAACGATCAACTTTCTGTAAATGCACACCGATCATCTACCCCCAGGTGACAATGAGTTGACAACAACATCCAGGAACAGTTAGATAACCTATGCACACAATCTCTTCCATCACATCTCACTTCCTTGCTCTGCTCCTGTAGCTACCGATCGACGATAACCCGAGAACACCGAGCGCCGTGATGACGGGGACTGCGCCCGAGGAACAGGCGAGGCGCAGCCCCCGTTGCTCATTGGGAGATGCAGACCGTACGATTCATCGGCGGGCGGCTCAGTGCCATCTTCTCTGAAGTCCAGCAGCGTGTCCTTGGATTCCAGCTTGCCAGGCTCGGTCATCACACTGTCAAGGTTCGTCAGCGATTTCAGCTGAAGCCCGAGGTTTGCGATCGTCCTCTGGCACTCAGCGAGCTTCCCTGCAGCACTGGCGACCTCTTTCTCCTGCGATGAAGATGATGATGATATTTGTTATACAGGGACTTCTAAAGTTTCAGGAGTGATTAGACCATATATGCCTTGAGAGGGGTGCTTAGAGCCTAGGCTAGTAGCAAGTACCACCCATGTTATTTTGGCCCAATGCTGTCAACTTCTAAAATGTTTACCTGCTTGAACTTCAGGTCTCCATTCGTGTTGGCGAGTCGCCAAAGCTTTGCCTCGCGACTGTCCCTTGACAGCTGAGCTTCCAATTTGCGGCATTTTGCTTCATACTCTTCTGAGAGCAGCTTCTCCTGCTCAATCTTCCCTTGTAGCAAGCTCACCTTGTTTGTCAGTTTTGCGAGTTCCAGATTTGCTTCTTCAAGTTGACTCGCCATTGCCTTTCTCCCTGACACTGCATCCTCAGCCTTGGCAGTGAATTCTACCAGCAACACACTCTGCTCTTTAAGCCTCACCTCCAGTGACGACACCTTCTCCTGGAGCTTCATGGTCTCCTGGTGCGCAGACTCAAGCTCAGACCCCAAAACCTTTCTGATGCCCTCAACTGCCTCCAATTGCATCTTGACCTCCGAAGAATATTCCCTCTCCTTCGCCGCATCAGACTCCAGTGCATTCACCGTTACGCGCAGCTTTGCGATTTCTGAGTTTGCTACCAGGAGCTGAGCCTCTAGTGATTCTTTGGCGGACTCCACCGAAAATGTTCTCTCTGATTCAGTCTTCATAGCCTCTATTTGTGCCTCAAGCTCTCTGTGACATATCTTCCCCTTTTGCACCTCACTCTCCAGTGTTTTAATAATTCCTCTTAGTTGCCCAATTTCTGTGTTTGTGGATCGCAGCTGTGCCTCTAACGTGTCTTTAGCTGCCTTTGCCATGTCTGCCTCTGCTTTGTGCTGCGCAGAGAGGGTTTTCTCTGCATCAATCTTCTCTTCCAAGGATACCACCATCTTGCGAAGATTTGCTACCTCTGCAGTAGTTGATTCTAACTGCAACTGCAACTCCAACTCCTTGCTATCCCCAGTTTCTTCCAATTTAGTCACCACACCCTGAAGCTTCTCAACTTCTGCTGACTTTGATTCGAACTGCAATGCCAATGACTTCCTCTCACCATCTAATCGTTCAGCTTGTGCTAAAGCAGCATCTTTGGACTCGTTTGCAAAGTTTAACTGCATCTGCAGGTCAACCAGCTTGCCATCAGCTGCCATGAGGGTGTCACATGACGTGTCAAGCTGATTTCTAGCCTCTGCAAGGGCCATTTCAAGATCTTTTTTCTCATGTTCGATCTTTTCAACCTTTGCTTGCAAATCTATAACCTGGTGCTGTAGGGCTTCAGTTTCGCCTCTTGAGATATCTCTGGTCACAGCCTGGTCAGAATCAGTTTCTGTTCCAAAGCTAGAGCTCATGTGATCTGCTTCAGGCAATGCGGCCAGCTTTTCCATCTCGAGAAAATCATCCATTAGGTCAATTTCAACAGGATTGTTTACAAGATCTCTTGTGCCCTCGTTGCCGTTTTTGAACTGATCGAGTTCTGCTATAAGAGCTGAGGCCCACAGATCAGAATTTTTTACTTCACTGTCAATAGCTAGCATATGCTCCCCACTATCAGATTGGCTGTCAGTCAGAGATTCCATGCAAGCATTGTTTGGAACAGGCCTAGAAGAATCATTGGCTAAGGAGGTTCTGCGTGTCACATGGCGCAACCTACGGCACTCTGCCTCGACTCTTGTAATTTTCTTCACACTTTCCAAGTGTTGTTTGCTCGCTGTCTCTGCTGCTTGGTTGCTCAAGTCTCTTTCCAGTGCAAGCATCTTCAATTCCTTGGATAGCGTGAGCAACTCGATCTTGAGATCCTTGCAGTCTTTCTCTGCTACCTGGAGTTTTTCCTGCAGATCAGAGGCTTCAAGCTGCTGCTTCAGGTCCACGATATTGTTCTGGAGCGCAGACATCTCAGACTCCAATTCCTGGGACTTCTTAGCAACTGCATCACGGATTTTCTCCTCTTGTTCTTCTCGTGCCTGGCGAAGCTGCCTGACGCATTCCTTGAGAGCACCATCCAAGTGGCTGACTTGATCCTCCAGAGAGGCATTCTTCAGAGATGAAGCATCAAGTAGCCGCTTCAGGTTACTAACTTCAGCTTCAGCATGCTCCCAACCTACAAATAAATCACAAGTATGAGTTAACTACTACTATGCATTCTAAATTTCTGGTTAGTACAATATAAGAAATAAATTTCTTGTTCATACCATTCTAAATTTGCTCAAAGAGCATGCAAAAATAAAAATCATCTATGAGTTTACTCTTTCTTAATTTCAGCAGATGCAATAGTGATTCTTAATAAAGAGAGGAAACTACTGACTAGCATGAATGCATGCAATCTAACATGAAAAAGAAAATACCTGCAACAGCATCTTCTGCAACTTTTGCATGCTGCTTCACCAAGTCCTCTTTAGCACTGATAGTCAAAAGAGCAGCAGAAAGCTTCTCGCTTAAACTCTTCACAGAATCCTGCCTATCAGCATCTCCTACATTTGTAAGGACCTCGGGTGGTGGTAGTTGACCATGCTGCGGGGAAGAATCATTAGTCCCATTTGCCCATGTTAGCTTCTCATTCAATGATTTTCCTGCTTCAGTTTCTTGGGTTTCACCGTCTCCAATTCTTGAGGAAGCTTCAGGTGATTGGCTATGATTTGGGGAACCACCAATGGAGATAGGTTTGGCATCCTGTATTTGCCAAAGGTGAACAAAGTGAGCATGTTTTCTGCAAAGCATTTGCCAAAGAAATTTAAATTTACGAATAGTCTTCAAAAGCCTCAAGGCATCATCTAATCACTGTACCAGATTCGTCATTCCTCCCAGCTCCCAGCTCCTCCTTTTGTGAAGTTGAGCTAGGCAATAGTATCTTCTAAACCAACGTAGTGGAAATCAAGCTTGAGACCCGTTACATAACCAGCAATTATCTGAAAACTGAGATAATAAAAATGATTTCTGAAGCAAATTCTACACATTCAGCTCCATCATGAAAAAAGCAGTATGGAATTCATTCAGCACGGCATAAGTCATTGATATAGTCATGGAAACGTTTTAACTAAACCATACAGTTTTGACAAGTAACAGTTTAAATTGCGACCTCAGTATTCAAGCGTAACACAACTTTGGTCCTGTATATATTGGAGATGTTTTCCTTTTTTCTAAAAATGTATTGAGGATTCTAAATATCTAGGACCAAAAGATAGGAAACAAAAACTTCAAAAATTAAAATTATATTAATTTCTGTCAGTTATATGATAAACTTAAAAAGTATCACTGCCTGATACAATAATCAAAGGGATAATCAAAATCAGATATTGCATAATAGCTTAAAGATACTCCAGCCCTTCCCCATTTAAAAATAGAAGGCCTGCAGTTTTTGCAATCTTCTACAAGAATATGACACGTGCATGTAGAATTGATAACCCTTTTTCTCTTTTGCCCACATTTATATCTCTTCATCATTTATGGCTAAACATACATGGTAACTACTCTATCTTATAATCTCAAGATAATAACACCATGGCTATGGTGGCCATTTCCCTCTACTATTAGAAATGAGATAGAGGAAGCAGATAGTAAGTACATTGCAACCTTCTAAAACCATATAAACAGGAGCACTCAAACATAGTCCAGCTACTGCAGTGTCTTGCTATGTAACATCCAACAAAGACATTGTTATTACTTATTAGCAATTTAGCATGCTACTTACAAGTCCGGTTTGTAAGAATGTTTTCACCAAACGGTATAGTAACGTCTGATTATGTCCCACCAGAAACAGGTCAAAGTAAAGCTGAATGTTCCATAAAGCTGTCCAAGACAGCAAAATGAGATCTAGCTTGGAGATGCAAATAGTAATCCGTTGCTTAGTTTTCACTAGAAGTTCCAAGGTTGCTTTCCATAATCTGAAAGTAACACCTGAACCATCACCATGATGTTTCCTCTACTACACATGTTTCGCTGTATTTGAAATCGAAAAAACTCAAGCAAACAAGATATAAGACATGCAATCCCATCTAAACAACAAAATTAACATATGGAGCAGAACCTGGCCACAGGATTAACGGTCATGTGATGACACCAAACTGAAGATCCCACTCTCCCCAGGGCTCCTCTCCGACGATTTGCGGCTCCAGAGCGGACTCCAGCAATCCATCTCACACCCACCACACCATCAAAGCATCCACAGTCGTTCCCTTGGTTTATTGGAGACCCCCAAGGCAGGGTTCAGGTACCAACACTGAAACAGAAAGGAATGGAGAGAAATGTCCTTAGTACACACCTCCTTGCAGATTACGAGCGTATCAGGCACTAAAAATAATCACTCTTGAGTAAGAACAGAATTTTTTGAAGGATGGGAATAGCAAAAAACTTTAAAGCAACCCGCTTATAGCAAAATAACACCCGACTTTCAACTGCAAATACCAAATTCTTGGCAACAAATTGTTAACATGGTACGAAATCAAAACAAGCAATGAGTCGGATCCCAGAAACTGAGAGATGTCACAGGCAAATATGTTTACTGCAGAAAACTACATTGCCACTATCCAAATCCTTCTTTGGAAAAGGAGGATCACCCCCGGCCTCTCTGCGTAGAAATCCAAATCCTATAATAGAAACTTTTTTTTCTTTTGCAACTTTTTCAGTCGAAACATGTCTAGAAATCCGCTATAAAACCCCAAAATCCTACCACCTCGCATGAACCGAAAACCCTAAGGAGACTGCCAAGATTTTATACCTCATAAATTCAAGGGAGTACCTAGAACTCATCTAGATGAGATATAGTTTGGTCTCATTCACTTTGAAAACAAGAATAGATACAACCCATGTCAGCACACACGCATCTTATAGCATCACATCCAATGGTTATAAAAGGTGAATGAGACCAAATTATATCTCATCTAGATGAGTTCTAGCAAAACTGTAAATTCAACCAAGAAACCAAATCCAGGAGAAGTCGACTGGCAGCACGGAGAAAACCCTCGCCCTACTATACACACCTAAATCCCATAGAGAATCTGCTCGAAATCCCACACCGGGGGCAGGATGCAGAGCAGAATCTGCAGGACCCCGCCGAAGAGGGCGAGGAGGAAGGAGCAGGAGAACATCTCTCCCCTGTCCCAGGCCCGCACGGGAAACGAATGGAAGAAGAGAAGAACTCAAGACGCCATTGGAAGAAAGGGGGAAGGGGGGCGGAGCGGAAACGAAATCGGGGCAGCATTAACGCCTGCCTGCGGGCGCAATTAAACCCTCGGCGTGGCGGAGAAGGGCAAGCCGTCACTACTCACATGAACCGTGTGGACTGTGAGCTCGCTCCCCCACCGTCGGTCCCTCGTTCCCCACCCCGCTCCCCTCCCCTCCCCTCCAAAAACAAATTTTGGCGGACTAGGCCCGGCGAAAGAAGGAGAGCGGGAACGGGAATCGCATTGCCCAACCAACCGCCCGGACGCCGGCGCAGATCGACGCGGCGAGGGGGGAGGAGGGGAGACGAGGAAGAAGAGAAGAAGGGGACTGTACCGGGGCCGCGGCGGCGTCGCAATGTGGAAGGAGGGACGGAAGAAAAGCGGCGGGCTCGCCTGGGAGCGTGGGAGGGAGAGAGCCGGGCGCGTGGGAATCGGCGATAGGATGCAGAAATCTGCTCCTTTTTCCTTTTCCTTTCCCTTTTTCTCTCACCAGTTCACCAGCATGCGCGCTGGGCCTCTTCTCTTCCTCCCCAGTTTCCTTTCCCGCCCAGGCAGCTCAAGTCTCTCCTCTCCTTGCCTGCCTATCCTCTCCTCTCTGGCTCTCTTGTCTCTTCCCTTCCCTATGCCTGCATGATAAGAGTGATGGACTTCAAAGGCTCAAGACTGAGTGAGATATTCCAACTCTTCCTCTCTCTCTTTCTTCTATCAACTTATTGTTATCCTGCTACTACTTGACACTGTGCAGAAATGCTTCTTCTTTTCCCCCGGTTTAAACGGGTAAAAAAAATGCTTCTGCTCCTACTGGTACCTGTACACCTGTACTGCCATTTGTACAGCTGCAAATACAGTAGTACTTCCTGCCTTTGACCAGAGGCTGTTACTGTAGCAGTGTAGACTTTGTAACCTTGTTGGAGTGCTGTGCTGTGCTGTGCTGCTTATAAATGAATTTTTTTTTCCAACTTGGTGAGCTTCGTGCACCGGAGGGTTTAGGTTTGATTATTTTTGTTTTTGTCTCTTCCAATACGGTGGCCCCCACACGGGAGGGTTCTTTTTTTTTTGTGCGGTGCTGCATCGGGACCCAGGATACCCCTTGTATTTGTACGAGGTACACCGTGGAGCATGTACTGCTACACACAATCTAGGGGCTACTGTAGTTAACTGTAAAAAAAAATTCATTATGCAGTTCATGTTCAAAAGATGTTCAAGACTCAAGAGCAGTACGCTGCCCAGAGTGATGGCCCAACCATGTCTCGTCTCACGGGCCTGTTTGGGACTACTCCGCTTCACCAAAATCAGCTTCGCTCCACTAAATTCACTTTGGAGCAGTTTCATACAGAAGTTGTAGCACTAGCAAAGAGAATGTTTGGCTTTCATCTAGCTCCAGCTTCAAGAATGGAAAATTTGGTGAAAAAGAACTATTTGATTGGTTGAGAGGGGAGAAACGAAGGGGTATCCACTTACTGGTGGCAGTGGTGGGTAATTTCCATCCAACTCCAGCTTCCAGAGTTTTTTGAAGCACCCCCTAAAGAGCTTCCTAAAAAACTGGGAGTTGTACCTGGACTCTAATTTTTTTGCGGAGTGGCATATCGTGCAGCTACCCTGTTTGGCTTGTGTTTTCTGGAGCGGAGCTGAATTTTAAGGAATAAAGCAGTCCCAAACATGCTCTAAATATAACACGCGGCGGCCGTGGCCGTACCAGACACACCCCACGACCACATGTGTAACAGTTAACGCATGCCCCCATGCTTGGAGGCTTGAGGTTTACTCAACCTTCTGTCACGAGAGCAACTTGTACTCTTTCCCAAAAGAAAAAAGAAAAAGGAGCAACTCGTAGTACTACTCTAGAGAGATCAAACCAACTTGATACTCCACTGTACATTTCCACGTCGGCTTAGTTAATACACAAAAGGCAAGAAAAAGGAAGAGTAGGTAATTTGTCCTTCATAACACATTTACGGTTGATAGTTTGATGTCTAACCGAAAGCAGCCAACATTAGGTGATTCCTTGAAATTTTGATAGTACCTAGTATTTTTTATAGCCAATGAAAAGTAAGCAGTACACATGGTTGCAAAAAAAGGAAATTAATGCCGTCCTTTGAGTGTACAAAAGGTCCAAATATGACAATACGTGGAAGTCAAAGTTTTTTTTCATTCCTTCAGTCAGCTTTTTTCTTTTTTTTTGAAACGGGGAGTATATTAATATCACAAAGATACCAATTACACTCAAACTCTGCACCAACAAGATGTCTCAAAAACAAATGCACACACCCTGAAACAAAAAAAAGGAAAAAAAACAAAGGCCTCGCAAAGTATGGTCATTGATGTTATCATCATGTATTTCACTCAGTATATACCTCTATCCTCTTCAATCAGAGAGAAGATCTTTTGGGCGCATCCCTCCTCTACTGTTGGGGAACGTTGCAGAAAATTAAAAATTTTCCTACGGTTTCACCAAGATCCATCTATGAGTTCATCTAAAGCAACGAGTCAAGGGAGTGAGTTTGCATCTACATACCACTTGTAGATCACGTGCGGAAGCTTGCAAGGGGATGGTGATGATGGAGTCGTACTCGAACGTGATTCGGATCACCGATGACCAAGTGCTGAACGGACAGCACCTCCGCGTTCAACACACGTACGGGACGGACGACGTCTCCTCCGTCTTGATCCAGCAAGGAGGAAGGAGAGGTTGAGGAAGGCAGCTCCAATGGCAGCACGACGGCGTGGTGCAGTTGGTGCAGCAGTACTCCGTCAGAGCTTCGCCAAGCACGTACGAAAGAGGAGAGGTGTTGGGGAGGGGAGGGGCTGCGCCTTGGAGGTGGTGGTGCTGCCCTCCCCTCACCCCTCTATTTATAGGGGAAGGGGCAAGGGGGCCGGCCCCTCTAGATGGGATCTAGAGGGGGGGCGGCGGCCAGGGAGGGGTGGCTTGCCCCCCAAGCAAGGGGGGCGCCCCCTTTAGGGTTCCCCCCCCCCCAACCCTAGGCGCATGGGCCCAAGGTGGGGGGCGCGCCCAGCCCTCCAGGGGCTGGCTCCCTCCCCTTTGCGGCCCATGTGGCCCTCGGGAGGGGTGGCCCCTCCCGGTGGACCCCCGGAACCCCTCCGGTGGCCCCGGTACAATACCGATAAGCCCCCGAAACTTTCCGGTGTCCGTATGACAACTTCCCATATATAAAACTTCACCTCCGGACCATTCCGGAACTCCTCGTGACGTCCGGGATCTCATCCGGGACTCCGAACAACATTTGGTAGTCACATACTAGTCTTCCTAATAACCCTAGCGTCACCGAACCTTAAGTGTGTAGACCCTACGGGTTCGGGAGACACGCAGACATGACCGAGACGACTCTCGGGCAATAACCAACAGCGGGGTCTGGATACCCATGTTGGCTCCCACATGCTCCTCGATGATTTCATCGGTTGAACCATGATGTCAAGGATTCGATCAAACCCTGTATACAATTCCCTTTGTCAATCGGTACATTACTTGCCTGAGACTCGATCGTCGGTATCCCAATACCTTGTTCAGTCTCGTTACCGGCAAGTCACTTTACTCGTACCGTAATGCATGATCCCGTGGCCAACACCTTGGTCACCTTGAGCTCATTATGATGATGCATTACCGAGTGGGCCCAGAGATACCTCTCCGTCATACGGAGTGACAAATCCCAGTCTCGATCCGTGTCAACCCAATAGACACTTTCGGAGATACCTGTAGTGCACCTTTATAGTCACCCAGTTACGTTGTGACGTTTGATACACCCAAAGCACTCCTACGGTATCCAGGAGTTACACGATCTCATGGTCGAAGGAAGAGATACTTGACATTGGCAAAGCTCTAGCAAACGAACTACACGATCTTTGTGCTATGCTTAGGATTGGGTCTTGTCCATCACATCATTCTCCTAATGATGTGATCCCGTTATCAACAACATCCAATGTCCATAGCCAGGAAACCATGACTATCTGTTGATCACAATGAGCTAGTCAACTAGAGGCTCACTAGGGACATATTGTGGTCTATGTATTCACACGTTACGATTTCCGGATAATACAGTTATAGCATGAATAAAAGACAATTATCATGAACAATGAAATATAATAATACTTTTATTATTGCCTCTAGGGCATATTTCCAACCGTCTCCCACTTGCACTAGAGTCACCAATCTAGTTACATTGTGATGAATCGAACACCCATAGAGTTCTGGTGTTGATCATGTTTTGCTCGCGAGAGAGGTTTAGTCAACGGATCTGCGACATTCAGATCCGTATGTACTTTGCAAATTTCTATGTCTCCATCTTGAACATTTTCACGGATGGAGTTGAAACAACGGTTGATGTGCCTGGTCTTCTTGTGAAACCTGGGCTCCTTGGCAAGGGCAATAGCTCCAGTGTTGTCACAGAAGAGTTTGATTGGCCCCGACGCATTGGGTATGACTCCTAGGTCGGTGATGAACTCCTTCACCCAAATCGCTTCATGCGCTGCCTCCGAGGCTGCCATGTACTCCGCTTCACACGTAGATCCCGCCACGACGCTCTGCTTGCAGCTGCACCAGCTTACTGCTCCACCATTCAACATATACACGTATCCGGTTTGTGACTTAGAGTCATCCGGATCTGAGTCGAAGCTAGCGTCGACGTAACCCTTTACGACGAGCTCTTCGTCTCCTCCATAAATGAGAAACATGTCATTTGTCCTTTTCAGGTACTTCAGGATATTCTTGACCGCTGTCCAGTGTTCCTTGCCGGGATTACTCTGGTATCTTGCTACCAAACTCACGGCAAGGTTTACATCAGGTCTGGTACACAGCATGGCATACATATCCTATGGCTGAAGCATAGGGGATAACACTCATCTCTTCTTTATCTTTTGCCGTGGTCGGTGACTGAGCCAAGCTCAATCTCACACCTTGTAACATAGGCAAGAACCCTTTCTTGGACTGATCCATTTTGAACCTTTTCAAAATCTTATCAAGGTATGTGCTTTGTGAAAGACCTATGAGGCGTCTCGATCTATCTCTATAGATCTTGATGCCTAATATATAAGCAGCTTCTCCAAGGTCCTTCATTCAAAAACATTTGTTCAAGTAGGCCTTAATGCTGTCCAGAAATTCTATATTATTTCCCATCAAGAGTATGTCATCTACATATAATATGAGAAATGCTACAGAGCTCCCACTCACTTTCTTGTAAACGCAGGCTTCTCCATAAGTCTGCATAAACCCAAACGCTTTGATCATCTCATCAAAGCGAATATTCCAACTCCGAGATGCTTGCACCAGCCCATAAATGGATCGCTGGAGCTTGCATACTTTGTTAGCGTTCTTAGGATCGACAAAACCTTCCGGCTGCATCATATACAGTTCTTCCTTAAGATGCCCGTTAAGGAATGCTGTTTTGACGTCCATCTGCCATATCTCATAATCATAGTATGCGGCAATTGCTAACATGATTCGGACGGACTTAAGCTTCGCTACGGGAGAGAAAGTCTCATCGTAGTCAATCCCTTGAACTTGTCGATAACCCTTAGCGACAAGTCGAGCTTTATAGATGGTAACATTGCCATCCGCGTCCGTCTTCTTCTTGAAGATCCATTTGTTTTCTATCGCTCGCCGATCATCGGGCAAGTCTGTCAAAGTCCATACTTTGTTTTCATACATGGATTCTATCTCGGATTTCATGGCTTCAAGCCATTTGTTGGAATCTGGGCCTGCCATCGCTTCTTCATAGTTCGAAGGTTCACCGTTGTCTAACAACATGATTTCCAGGACAGGGTTGCCGTACCATTTCGGTGCGGAACGTGTCCTTGTGGACCTACGAAGTTCAGTAGCAACTTGATCCGAAGTACCTTGATCATCATCATTGGTTTCCTCTTCAGTTGGTGTGGGCATCACAGGAACATTTTCCTGAGCTGCACCACTTTCCCGTTCGAGAGGTAGTACTTCATCGAGTTCTACTTTCCTCCCACTTACTTCTTTCGAGAGAAACTCTTTTTCCAGAAAGCATCCGTTCTTGGCAACAAAGATCTTGCCCTCGGATCTTAAGTAGAAGGTATACCCTACAGTTTCCTTAGGGTATCCTATGAAGACGCATTTTTCCGACTTGGGTTCGAGGTTTTCAGGTTGAAGTTTCTTGACATAAGCATCGCATCCCCAAACTTTTAGAAACGACAGCTTAGGTTTCTTCCCAAACCATAATTCATACGGTGTCGTCTCAACGGATTTAGACGGTGCCCTATTTAAAGTGAATGTAGCTGTCTCTAGAGCGTATCCCCAAAATGATAGCGGTAAATCGGTAAGAGACATCATAGACCGCACCATATCCAATAGAGTGCGATTACGACGTTCGGACACACCGTTTCGCTGAGGTGTTCCAGGCGGCGTAAGTTGTGAAACGATTCCACATTTCCTTAAGTGTGTGCCAAATTCGTGACTTAAATATTCTCCTCCACGATCTGATCGTAGGAACTTTATCCTTCGGTCACGTTGATTCTCTACTTCATTCTGAAATTCGTTGAACTTTTCAAAGGTCTCAGACTTGTGTTTCATTAAGTAGACATACCCATATCTACTCAAGTCATCAGTGAGAGTGAGAACATAACAATATCCTCCGCGAGCCTCAACGCTCATTGGACCGCACACATCGGTATGTATGATTTCCAACAAGTTGGTTGCTCGCTCCATTGTTCCGGAGAACGGGGTCTTGGTCATTTTGCCCATGAGGCATGGTTCGCATGTGTGAAACGATTCATAATCAAGAGACTCTAAAAGTCCATCAGCATGGAGCTTCTTCATGCGCTTGACACCAATGTGACCAAGGCGGCAGTGCCACAAGTATGTGGGACTATCGTTATCAACTTTACATCTTTTGGCATCCACACTATGAACATGTGTAATATTACGCTCGAGATTCATTAAGAATAAACCATTGACCATCGGAGCATGACCATAAAACATATCTCTCATATAAATCGAACAACCATTATTCTCAGACTTAAATGAGTAGCCATCTCGAATTAAACGAGATCCAGATACAATGTTCATGCTCAAACTTGGCACTAAATAACAATTATTAAGGTTCAAAACTAATCCTGTAGGTAAATGTAGAGGCAGCGTGCCGACGGCGATCACATCGACTCTGGAACCATTCCCGACGCGCATCGTCACCTCGTCCTTCGCCAGTCTCCGTTTATTCCGCAGCTCCTGCTGTGAGTTACAAATATGAGCAATGGCACCGGTATCAAATACCCAGGAGTTACTACGAGTACTGGTAAGGTACACATCAATTACATGTATATCAAATATACCTTTGGTGTTGCCGGCCTTCTTATCCGCTAAGTATTTGGGGCAGTTCCGCTTCCAGTGACCCTTCCCCTTGCAATAAAAGCACTCAGTCTCAGGCTTGGGTCCATTCTTTGACTTCTTCCCGGCAATTGGCTTACCGGGCGCGGCAACATCCTTGCCGTCCTTCTTGAAGTTCTTCTTGCCCTTGACCTTCTTGAACTTAGTGGTCTTATTGACCATCAACACTTGATGTTCTTTCTTGATTTCAGCCTCTGCTGACTTCAGCATCGAGAACACTTCAGGAATGGTCTTCACCATCCCCTGCATGTTGTAGTTCATCACAAAGCTCTTGTAGCTTGGTGGGAGCGACTGGAGGATTCTGTCAATGACCGCCTCATTTGGGATGTTAATGTTCAGCTGGGTCATACGGTTGTGCAACCCAGACATCTTGAGGATGTGCTCACTGACAGAACTGTTTTCCTCCATCTTACAACTGTAGAACTTGTCGGAGACATCATATCTCTCGACCCGGGCATGAGCTTGGAAAACTAGTTTCAGCTCTTCGAACATCTCATATGCTCCGTGATGCTCAAAACGCTTTTGGAGCCCCGGTTCTAAGCTGTAAAGCATGCCGCACTGAACGAGGGAGTAATCATCAGCACGAGTTTGCCAAGCATTCATAATGTCTTGGTTCTTTGGGACGGGAGCGTCACCTAGCGGTCCTTCTAGGACATATTGTTTCCTGGCAGCTATGAGGATGATCCTCAGGTTCCGGACCCAGTCCGTATAGTTGCTGCCATCATCTTTCAGCTTGGTTTTCTCTAGGAACGCGTTGAAGTTCATGTTGACATGAGCGTTGGCCATTTGATCTACAAGACATATTTGCAAAGGTTTTTAGACTAAGTTCATGATAATTAAGTTCTAATCAAATTATGAACTCCCACTCAGATTAGACATCCCTCTAGTCATCTAAGTGTTACACGATCCGAGTCGACTAGGCCGTGTCCGATCATCACGTGAGACGGACTAGTCATCATCGGTGAACATTCTCATGTTGATCGTATCTTCCATACGACTCGTGTTCGACCTTTCGGTCTCCGTGTTCCGAGGCCATGTCTGTACATGCTAGGCTCGTCAAGTTAACCCTAAGTGTTTTCGCTGTGTAAAACTGTCTTACACCCGTTATATGTGAACGTAAGAATCCATCACACCCGATCATCACGTGGTGCTTAGAAGCGACGAACTGTAGCAACGGTGCACAGTTAGGGGAGAACACTTCTTGAAATTTTTTGTAAGGGATCATCTTATTTACTACCGTCGTCCTAAGTAAAGAAGATGCATAAACATAATAAACATCACATGCAATTATATAGTTGTGACATGATATGGCCAATATCATATAGCTCCATTGATCTCCATCTTCGAGGCTCCATGATCATCTTGTCACCGGCATGACACCATGATCTCCATCATCATGATCTCCATCATCGTGTCTTCATGAAGTTGTCACGCCAACGACTACTTCTACTTCTATGGCTAACGCGTTTAGCAATAAAGTAAAGTAAGTTACATGGCGTTCTTTAATGACACGCAGGTCATACAAAAAATAAAGACAACTCCTATGGCTCCTGCCGGTTGTCATACTCATCGACATGCAAGTCGTGAATCCTATTACAAGAACATGATCTCATACATCACAATTCATCATTCATCACAACTTCTAGCCATATCACATCACATGATCAATCGCTGCAAAAACAAGTTAGACGTCCTCTAATTGTTGTTGCATCTTTTACGTGGCTGCAATTGGGTTCTAGCAAGAACGTTTTCTTACCTACGAATAACCACAACGTGATTTTGTCAACTTCTATTTACCCTTCATAAGGGCCCTTTTCATCGAATCCGCTCCAACTAAAGTGGGAGAGACAGACACCCGCCAGCCACCTTATGCAACTAGTGCATGTTAATCGGTGGAACCGGTCTCACGTAAGCGTACGTGTAAGGTTGGTCCGGGCCGCTTCATCCCACAATACCGTTGAAGCAAGAAAAGACTAGTAGGGGCAAGTAAGTTGACAAGATCCACGCCCACAACAAAATTGTGTTCTACTCGTGCAAACAGAACTACGCATAAACCTGGCTCTGATACCACTGTTGGGGAACGTTGCAGAAAATTAAAATTTTTCCTACGGTTTCACCAAGATCCATCTATGAGTTCATCTAAAGCAACGAGTCAAGGGAGTGAGTTTGCATCTACATACCACTTGTAGATCACGTGCGGAAGCTTGCAAGGGGATGGTGATGATGGAGTCGTACTCGAACGTGATTCGGATCACCGATGACCAAGTGCTGAACGGACAGCACCTCCGCGTTCAACACACGTACGGGACGGACGACGTCTCCTCCGTCTTGATCCAGCAAGGAGGAAGGAGAGGTTGAGGAAGGCAGCTCCAATGGCAGCACGACGGCGTGGTGCAGTTGGTGCAGCAGTACTCCGTCAGAGCTTCGCCAAGCACGTACGGAAGAGGAGAGGTGTTGGGGAGGGGAGGGGCTGCGCCTTGGAGGTGGCAGTGCTGCCCTCCCCTCACCCCTCTATTTATAGGGTAAGGGGCAAGGGGGGCCGGCCCCTCTAGATGGGATCTAGAGGGGGGCGGCGGCCAGGGAGGGGTGGCTTGCCCCCCAAGCAAGGGGGGCGCCCCCTTTAGGGTTTCCCCCCAACCCTAGGCGCATGGGCCCAAGGTGGGGGGCGCGCCCAGCCCTCCAGGGGCTGGCTCCCTCCCCTTTGCGGCCCATGTGGCCCTCCGGGAGGGGTGGCCCCTCCCGGTGGACCCCCTGAACCCCTCCGGTGGCCCCGGTACAATACCGATAAGCCCCCGAAACTTTCCGGTGTCCGTATGACAACTTCCCATATATAAAACTTCACCTCCGGACCATTCCGGAACTCCTCGTGACGTCTGGGATCTCATCCGGGACTCCGAACAACATTCGGTAGTCACATACTAGTCTTCCTAATAACCCTAGCGTCACCGAACCTTAAGTGTGTAGACCCTACGGGTTCGGGAGACACGCAGACATGACCGAGACGACTCTCGGGCAATAACCAACAGTGGGGTCTGGATACCCATGTTGGCTCCCACATGCTCCTCGATGATTTCATCGGTTGAACCACGATGTCGAGGATTCGATCAAACCCTGTATACAATTCCCTTTGTCAATCGGTACGTTACTTGCCCGAGACTCGATCGTCGGTATCCCAATACCTTGTTCAGTCTCGTTACCGGCAAGTCACTTTACTCGTACCGTAATGCATGATCCTGTGGCCAACACCTTGGTCACCTTGAGCTCATTATGATGATGCATTACCGAGTGGGCCCAGAGATACCTCTCCGTCATACGGAGTGACAAATCCCAGTCTCGATCTGTGTCAACCCAATAGACACTTTCGGAGATACCTGTAGTGCACCTTTATAGTCACCCAGTTACGTTGTGACGTTTGATACACCCAAAGCACTCCTACGGTATCCAGGAGTTACACGATCTCATGGTCGAAGGAAGAGATACTTGACACTGGCAAAGCTCTAGCAAACGAACTACACGATCTTTGTGCTATGCTTAGGATTGGGTCTTGTCCATCACATCATTCTCCTAATGATGTGATCCCGTTATCAACGACATCCAATGTCCATAGCCAGAAAACCATGACTATCTGTTGATCACAACGAGCTAGTCAACTAGGGGCTCACTAGGGACATATTGTGGTCTATGTATTCACACGTGTATTACGATTTCCGGATAATACAGTTATAGTATGAATAAAAGACAATTATCATGAACAATGAAATATAATAATACTTTTATTATTGCCTCTAGGGCATATTTCCAACAGGGAGGTCGTTGTCCCCTCCTAATCCACTAGCTATATTGGTGTGGGAGTGCAAGAAGGCCCTGATGTACTCGATGAAGCTCTAATTTTACCACGTTAGGGCTTTTAGTAGGATTGTGTAGCGCCACTTCGTTGATAGTGGAGGCAACGCCGGTCTAACAAAAAAACTTCCTCCATGCTTTTCCATTTTTGATGTGTCGGTTGAGCCGATCGATGTTAATGGATCGTTAGTGTAGACTCTTGTTAGGCTATCTGGTCAGTGATGTTAGGAGGTTTGCAGGATTTGTGGAGGCGGTGACAACTTTGCTTTGCAGCTTGATCCTCCAACCTCCACTCCGTCATGTTGGTGCAGCCTCCACCCTCCAATGCCGACGTGAGGTTTGTGAGTTTTTTTGGAGGTTGGGTCTTGGATCCGTGGATCTTTCAGCGACGATGACTTCAGCGGTTTCTTCTTCAGGGCACGGGTCCAATAGGACATTGGCCTTGATGGCTTCTCGTCCACGATCAACAATGATCGGATGGCTTTGACGGTGGAGTGGTAGTGGCGGGGGCACAGTTGACACATTCAGGACGAAGAAGGCAATCGACCCCCAAGGGACCATAATGTATTTTTCTTTATTTTTCATGTACTATTGGTTTTATCAATAGATTTGAGGCCTTCTGCAAACAATAAAATTAAAATAGGTCATTGATGAATGGTGGCCGTCGGAGAGTACCTCATAATAAAGGAAAATAATTCCATCTTTAAACCAAAGCTAGATTATTTTTTTTCGAATTGATGTAAACATAAGGAAATGGTCGGTATCTGAAAATACCATTCTTCTCCTAAGCTCAAATGCACTTGTCATGAACAATAATTTCTTTGAAAAAAGTTTAAATATAAAAAAATATGTTTTTTCGGTAAACATTGTTGAATGTTTTACATACGTGCAATTTTCATGAAGAAAAAACATTACCAGTGCTCTAGGAAAAACCACTCCAACATGCTTACCAAAATAGTTTTTTTGAAGCATCGATTTTGTTTTTTCGGCCAGAGCATTTAGAAATGTTTTCTCTTCATGAAAATATTCATCAATGTTTCTTGTCAAAATAATTCATACTAGTTGTTTAAAAAAAATATTGTTCGTTAGGAAGCATTTGAGCTCGCGAGCAGATAGTCTGCCTCCATTGGAAATGTGGACAATTAGCTATATGTCGCCGCTTTTGTTACCAACTTGGTCTAGCTACACTATGAAAATGAAACGGTGTATGATCACGGCTATCCGGTTGAAATTTTGCCTTTGAAGCTACGGCACACCGGTTGCAAAAAGATAAGGAAAAGAATCCATCCATCATGAGATTCCACGCTGGTTGAGCAGTTATGCATGACACGAACCCACCCAAGGGAATTAAGCCAAAATCCTCGCCAAAAAAAAAAGCCAAAATCGACAAGACCACACGCATAAAAAGCTCATGGGAAAAAGAGGCTTCACTTGCATTGCATGCAATCCCATGAGAAGAAGACGCCGCACCCCATTTCTCATCTCCCATCATTTCTCGGAGGATTAAATGGGGACCCTCCAAATGGCGACGCCAAACCTTTTCGGAAAAGGATAGGATAGAATGTGGAGGCAGTTCCATGAAACTTCGGGATGTGATTACGCAGCTGAAAATTGAGGGCTCACCTATGCATACCCACTATTGGTTTGTCTTTCTTCTAAAAAGGATGATATGTATTGGATTTTTTTTTGCGAGGGGTATTGGACTTTTGTTAGCTTTATGTCGGCGGAAACTCGCAGAGGCACGCATGTGCGGAGGCACGCACTTGTTCAGCCTTGTCAGCCTTCCGATTGTCTCACAATTCTGAAAGTCGTTGGATTCCGCACAAGGGCACATTAAGTTTTAAGTCTTAGTTTCTGAAACATGCAATTTTGTCGTTGGTTGGTTCATACCAAGTTTCAGTAGTTGAAACTTTTTTTAAAATACATCAAAGTGAATTTAAAATGGGTCTTATTTGAAAGTCCTTGTCGCAAAAACACGAACACGCAAATAAAACTTAGTTTAAACTTTTGATTCAAAAGATATACGGTAAAAGATTAAACATCAAGAGCCAAAAGAAAAATGGGTCGGTGCCTCACCCATGCGTGCCACAAGCCCCAGTGTGATCTACCTTTTTTCGTTTCCATGATGTCTTAGTTTGTGTCTCCCTGATGCAAAGTGTGAGGATGGAGAGATAAAACTGGATATATACTATATATACACGCTCCATCTCACTCACAAATGGATGCCATTTTGGTCAACCTATGTAGGTTGATTTCGCCTATGATAGATCAAGTTAGTTCTTGTATTGCCACAATCAAGTTAGTTTTCTTTTTCCGAAAATCAGATTGCCCCAGCCTCTGTATATTGTATATTAATAGATGTATGTAATCATCTTTATTATTATTTAACAGAGTCTGACATGTACACATTGATAAACCCGAAGCCACCTATCTGATGAACAAAGTCGTAACGCCTATACTTGCTCGAACCGCATGAACGTGAACTATTTAATTCGGTGGCCTCACGTGGCTGCCCCGTATTGGGCCGAGAGCACTACCTGGTCTGGCCGACCCGTAGCGCGCACCGCATGCGCACTCTCTGGATTCGTCGCCGCCATCTTCCTTTGTCCCATCTCCAGGAGCGATCAATGCATGCACCCTACTGGGCCATTCCACCATCGACTCCACCACGACGCCAGACAGTGTCACCCTCCTGCACGTGTCCATCCACACGCGCCTGTCGCCGAAAACTCCATTGCGCCACGCCGCCGAGACCCGTCGCCGGCCTTGCGGTAGATGTAACACCGTTCCTCCTCTTGTCTCCTCTAGCCAGCTCTTGCTCCAAAGTGCTGCCCCAAGGAGGGAGAACAGTATCGAAGACATCGTCATCGTCTGATGCGGGAGACCCAGATCTATGGTTTCCCCCGAAATATCCCGAGCGTGATGCCGCAACCTGCAACGACGATGCCTTGAGAAGGACACAAGGTCACAGACGCCGCCATCGTCTGCCATGACCGCAATCGGCGTGATTTTCACCGAAAGTCGCGTCACCCTAATCTCGTAGCTAGCAGGATCTGTGCGGAGCCTCGCCATGAAGACGAACACTGTCGCCGGAACGTCGGCAGAGAGCCTCCAGCCGCCCCTCAATGGTCCCTCCACGCATCGCTGGTTGGACAAGGCCACGCCGCGACAGATCCAGACGTGATGCCACATTCACGGCCTCTGCCACCACCCATCTCCAGGCATAGAGTCCATCCCGCCGGCAGGAGGGAAGCACACCATGCCGACCATGGATCGCAGGTCGCCGCTGCACAGGCTAGGGACGCCGCCCTACCTGCTGCTCACGGATCCACCACCAGTGGCACCCCTGCTGCCTCTAGGGATCGCGCAACACAACACTTGATACGTCTCCAACGTATCTATAATTTATGAAGCATTCATGCTATTTTATTATCTGTTTTGAATGATTATGGGCTTTATTTTACACTTTTATATTACTTTTGGGACTAACCTATTAACCGGAGGTCCAGCCCATATTGCTGTTTTATTGCCTGTTTCAGTATTTCGAAGAAAAGGGATATCAAACGGAGTCCAAACGGAATGAAACCTTCGGCAACGTGATCTTTTGGAAGATTATCATCATGGAGACTTGGAGTTCACATTAGAAGATACTCGAGGAGCCCAGGAGATAGGGGGACGCCCCCCCCTCCCGCCCCCCTACTAGGCGCGCCCCCCTGTCTCGTGGACCCCTCGAGCACCTCCCGACCGACTTCTTTCGCCTATATAAGCCTATGTACCCTAAAAACATCGAATATCAAGATAGATCGGGAGTTCCGCCGCCGCAAGCCTCTGTAGCCACCAAAAACCTCTCGGGAGCCCTTCCCGGCACCCTGCCGGAGGGGGGATCCTTCACCGGTGGCCATCTTCATCATACCGGCGCTCTCCATGACGAGGAGGGAGTAGTTCACCCTCGAGGCTGAGGGTATGTACCAGTAGTTATGTGTTTGATCTCTCTCTCTCTCTCTCTCTCGTGTTCTCTCTCGTGTTCCCTCTATGGCACGATCTTGATGTATCCCGAGCTTTGCTATTGTAGTTGGATCTTATGATGTTTCTCCCCCTCTACTCCCTTGTGATGAATTGAGTTTTCCCTTTGAAGTTATCTTATCGGATTGAGTCTTTTATGAGAACACTTGATGTATGTCTTGCCGTGCTTATCTGTGGTGACAATGGGATATCATGTGCCACTTGATGTATGTTTTGGTGACCAACTTGCAGGTTCCGCCCATGAACCTATGCATAGGGGTTGGCACACGTTCTTGACTCTCCGGTAGAAACTTTGGGACACTCTTTGAAGTACTTTGTGTTGGTTGAATAGATGAATCTGAGATCGTGTGATGCATATCGTATAATCATGCCCACGGATACTTGAGGTGACAATGGAGTATCTAGGTGACATTAGGGTTTTGGTTGATTTGTGTCTTAAGGTGTTATTCTAGTACGAACTCTTGAATAGATTGATCTGAAAGAATAACTTTGAGGTGGTTTCGTACCCTACCATAATCTCTTCGTTTGTTCTCCGCTATTAGTGTCTTTGGAGTGACTCTTTGTTGCATGTTGAGGGATTGTTATATGATCTATCTATGTTATTGTTGTTGAGAGAACTTGCACTAGTGAAAGTATGAACCCTAGGCCTTGTTTCCTACCATTGCAATACTGTTTACGCTCACTTTTATCGCTTGCTACCTTGCTGTTTTTATAATTTCAGATTACAAAAACCTTTATCTACCATCCATATTGCACTTGTATCACCATCTCTTCGCCGAACTAGTGCACCTATACAATTTACCATTGTATTGGGTGTGTTGGGGACACAAGAGACTCTTTGTTATTTGGTTGCAGGGTTGTTTGAGAGAGACCATCTTCATCCTACGCCTCCTACAGATTGATAAACCTTAGATCATCCACTTGAGGGAAATTTGCTACTGTCCTACAAACCTGTGCACTTGCAGGCCCAACAACGTCTACAAGAAGAAGGTTGTGTAGTAGACATCAAGCTCTTTTCTGGCGCCATTGCCGAGGAGGCTAGGTAAACGATACTCACACCCCGTCCACTAAGCTCTTTTCTGGCGAGGTGAGTGCTTGAAGGTATATCTTTAGATCTTGCAATCGAATCTTTTTGTTTCTTGTTTTATCACTAGTTTTGTTTATAAAAGAAAACTACAAAAAAATGGAATTGAGTTTGTCTCATACGCTTCATCTTTTTAATATCTTTCGTGAGAATGATGGAAAGGAAAATTGTGCTCAAGTGCTAGAGGAAGAGTGCATTAGAATGTTTGGCACTAAATCGTTGAATGATGAGCATGATTGCAATGTTGTTAGTATGAATTCCTTGAATATCCATGATACTAATGATATGCAAAGCCACAAGCTTGGGGAAGCTATTTTGGATGAATATGATATTTTTTGTCCCCCAAGTTTTGATGAGAATATTTATTATGATGAAAGCATGCCTCCTATTTATGATGATTATATTGATGAAAGTGAGTTTGGAAGAGTGTCAACTTTAGGAAGTAATGATCCCACTATTTTGGAGGATGTTGAATCTTATTGTGATGAACATGAAAGTGGATTTGGAAGAGTGTCAACTTTATTTAGTGATGATTCCACTATTTCGGAAGAGGTTCCAATTGATTATGAGAACAAAGTTGCTATCTATGATGATTATTGTGATGACTTGTATGCTATTAGGAATAATGATAACCATGAAACTTTTCATCATGATTTTAGTTTTCAATTGGATTATGCCTCACATGATAGTTATTTTGTTGAGTTTGCTCCCACTACTATTCATGAGAAGAAATTTGATTATGTGGAGAGTAGTAAATTTTCTATGCTTGTAGATCATGAAAAGATTGCTTTAGGTGCTGGTTATATTGTTGAATTCATTTATGATGCTACTGAAAATTATTATTAGGGGGGAACATATGCTTGTAGGAATTGCAATAATGTCAAGTTTTCTCTCTATGTGTTGAAAATTTTGAAGCTATGCTTGTTTTACCTTCCCATGCTAGTTGATTATTGTTCCCATAAGTTGTTTGATCACAAAATCCCTATGCATAGGAAGTGGGTTAGACTTATATGTGCTAGTCATATTCTTCATGATGCTCTCTTTATGTTTCAATTCTTATCTTTTATGTGAGCATCATGGTCATCATCATGCCTAGCTAGAAAGGCATTAAAGAAAAGCGCTTGTTGGGAGACAACCCAATATTTAACCTTACTATTTTTGTGTGTTCGCATGACTATGCTACTGTAGTAATCATGTTTTATAGCTTTTGTTTCAATAAAGTGCCAAGTAGAGCCTTTGGGAAGACTTGGGTGAAGTCTTTATGATCTTGCTGTAAAAAACAGAAACTTTTGCGCTCATGAGAATAGCTGCCATTTTTTACTGGAGAGTGCTTTTAGGTTGATTCTTTTTGAAGATGATTAATAGATAAATTCCTCAGGTCCATCAATTTATTTCAGAATTATTTGAGTTCCGTAAGTATACATTTGATACAGATTACTACAGACTGTTCTGTTTTTGACAGATTCTGTTTTCATTGCGTTGTTTGCTTATTTTGATGAATCTATGAGTAGTATCGGAGAAGTTGAACCATAGATAAGTTGTAATGCAGTAGTTATTACACCAATATGAATTTAGAATGAGTTCATTACAATACCTAAGTGGTGGATTTATTTTCTTATACTAACGGAGCTTACGAGTTTTCTTTTGAGTTTTGTGTGGTTGAAGTTTTCAAGTTTTGGGTAAAAGATTCGATGGACTATGGAATAAGGAGTGGAAAGCGCCTAAGCTTGGGCATGCCCAAGGCACCCCAAGATAATATTTAAGGGCAACCAAGAACCTGAGCTTGGGGATGCCCCGGATGGCATCCCCTCTTTTCTTTGTTCATCGGTAACTTTACTTGGAGCTATATTTTTATTTGCCACATGATATGTGTTTTGCTTGGAGCATCATTTTATATTGTTAGTATTTGCTTTCTGTTATTTAGATTAATGTTTTGCATCTTTATTTTTAATAAAAATGTCAAGGATAGCCTTTACCATGCTTGTTTTGCTAGTATACATGTTGCTGTTTGAAAACAGATAGTTTACCGCTGTTGCAAAAATTCCCTAGAAAAGTCAGAGATTGGTATAACGTTGAAACTTTTTGCATATTAAGCTATGATAAATTTATTACAGTGGGAATTTTCTCTCATAATTTTTGGAGTTAGGGAAGTATTGATACTCTTGCATTCTTTACAGATTGTACTGTTTTGGCAGATTGCTGTTATGTTTGCATTATTTGCACATGTTTGCTTGTTTAATGATTCTATTTGAGGATAGGAGTATTAAATATGCAGAGAAATTTATTATGCAATGTTGAATAATAATTTTAGTGATTTGTTACAGTATAAAATGATAAGGTTTTGCATTGGTTTATACTAACCTATCTCACGAGTTCTTGTTGAGTTTGTTGTGAATGAAGCTTTTGATAAAATGAGAAACCATGATATGAGAGGAATTAAGGATACACAAAAGTTCAAGCTTGGGGATGCCCAAGGCACCCCAAGATAATATTTCAAGAAGTCTCAAGCATCTAAGCTTGGGGATGCCCCGGTAGGCATCCCACCTTTCTTCTTCAACAACTATCAGTTAGTATCGGTTGAACCTAAGTTTTTGCTTCTTCACATGAGTTGTGCTATCCTTGCAATGTCATTTTATTTTGTTTTGCTTGCTGTTTGAATAAAATACCAAGATCTGAAATTCTTAAATGAGAGAGAGTCTTCACATAATTACATAATTATTTAGCACTCATTGATCTTCACTTATATCTTTTTGGAGCAGTTTTTCATTTACTCGTGTGCTTCACTTATATCATTTGAGTAAATGGTTGAATGAGTTGATTGTCATAAATCTGAAATTATATATGTCTCATTTGCTTATCCCATGGGTAGAAATGACTTCACATATAAGAAGTAGAGGTTATAAATTTATTGACGGTTAGCAAGCATTGTATTAGTCATTTGAATAATTCATGAAAGAATATTGAAGGAAGAGAGATTTCACATATAAATATATTATCATAGACATCTTTTATAATTGTGAGCACTCATTAAGTATGACATGCTAAAGAGTTGATGTTGGTCAAGGAAGACAACGTAATGGGTTATGTTTTCTCGCATCTCAGTTAAAGTATATTATCATGGATCATTCAAACATGCTAAGCTTGCCTTTCCCCCTCATGCTAGTCAAAATTCCTAGCACCAAGTAGAGATACTACTTGTGCTTCCAAATATCCTTAAACCCAGTTTTTGCCATGAGAGTCCACCATACCTACCTATGGATTGAGTAAGATCCTTCAAGTAAGTTGTCATCGGTGCAAGCAATAAAAATTGCTCTCTAAACATGCATGACTTATTAGTGTGAAGAAAATAAGCTTTGTACGAACTTGTTATGGAAGCAATAAAAGCGACGGACTGCATAATAAAGGTCCATATACAAGGGGCAATATAAAGTGACGTTCTTTCGCATTAAGGTTTTGTGTATCCAACCCTAAAAGCACATGACAACCTCTGCTTCCCTCTGCGGAGGGCCTATCTTTTACTTTATGTCTTTTACTTTATGCAAGAGTCAAGGTGATCTTCACCTTTCCCTTTTTTATTTTATCCTTTGGCAAGCACTTCGTGGTAGGGGTGATCCTGATATATATATCCAATTGGATGTATGTTAGCATGGACTATTATTTTTGACATCACCCAAAGGTGAATACATTTGGAGGCAACATTATAAGCCCCAATCTTTCTCTGTGTCTGATTAAAACTTCATAACCACAAGTATTGCGTGAGTGTTAGCAATTGTAGAAGACTATATGATAGTTGAGTATGTGAAGTTTGCTAAATCAAAGCTCTGACATAGACTCCTCCTGAAAGTAAGATGAATTGCAATTGTTTGATGACTAAGAATGAAGTTTGCTAGTTTCAAGAAAGTTTATGGCCTATGCTTTAACATGTGAATTGCTCGTTACTAGTTCATGAAAAGTTTTATGAGATGAACTACTATTATGACATATTATCATGCTAGAAAAGGTGATTGAAATTATCATTGATCAAACTTGTGCACCTCTAGCATTCACAATTCATAAATTCTTTCTTTATCATTTACCTACTCGAGGACGAGTAGGAATTAAGCTTGGGGATGCTAATACGTCTCCAACGTATCTAAAATTTATGAAGTATTCATGCTATTTTATTATCTGTTTTGAATGATTATGGGCTTTATTTTACACTTTTATATTACTTTTGGGACTAACCTATTAACCGGAGGCCCAAACCATATTGCTGTTTTATTGCCTGTTTCAGTATTTCGGAATGAAACCTTCGGCAACGTGATTTTTTGGAAGATTATCATTCTGGAGACTTGGAGTTCACGTCAGAAGATACTCGAGGAGCCTAGGAGATAGGGGGTGCCCTCCCCCCTACTGGGCGCGCCCCCTGTCTCATGGACCCCTCGAGCACCTCCCGACCGACTTCTTTCGCCTATATAAGCCTACGTACCCTAAAAACATCGAATATCAAGATAGATCGGGAGTTCTACTGCCGCAAGCCTCTGTAGCCACCAAAAACCTCTCGGGAGCCCTTCCCGGCACCCTGACGGAGGGGAGATCCTTCACCGGTGGCCATCTTCATCATACCGACGCTCTCCATGACGAGGAGGGAGTAGTTCACCCTCGAGGCTATGTGTTTGATCTCTCTCTCTCTCTCTCTCTCTCTCTCTCTCTCTCTCGTGTTCTCTCTCGTGTTCCCTCTATGGCATGATCTTGATGTATCCCGAGCTTTGCTATTGTAGTTAGATCTTATGATGTTTCTCCCCCTCTACTCTCTTGTGATGAATTGAGTTTTCCCTTTGAAGTTATCTTATCGGATTGAGTCTTTTATGGGAACACTTGATGTATGTCTTGCCGTGCTTATCTGTGGTGACAATGGGATATCATGTGCCACTTGATGTATGTTCTGGTGACCAACTTGCGGGTTCCGCCCATGAACCTATGCATAGGGGTTGGCACACGTTCTTGACTCTCCGGTAGAAACTTTGGGACAATCTTTGAAGTACTTTGTGTTGGTTGAATAGATGAATCTGAGATTGTGTGATGCATATCGTATAATCATGCCCACAGATACTTGAGGTGACAATGGAGTATCTAGGTGACATTAGGGTTTTGGTTGATTTGTGTCTTAAGGTGTTATTCTAGTACGAACTCTTGAATAGATTGATCCGAAAGAATAACTTTGAGGTGGTTTCATATCCTACCATAATCTCTTCGTTTGTTCTCCGCTATTAGTGTCTTTGGAGTGACTCTTTGTTGCATGTTGAGGGATTGTTATATGATCTATCTATGTTATTGTTGTTGAGAGAACTTGCACTAGTGAAAGTATGAACCCTAGGCCTTGTTTCCTACCATTTCAATAGCGTTTACGCTCACTTTTATCGCTTGCTACCTTGCTGTTTTTATAATTTCAGATTACAAAAACCTTTATCTACCATCCATATTGCACTTGTATCACCATCTCTTCGCCGAACTAGTGCACCTATACAATTTACCATTGTATTGGGTGTGTTGGGGACACAAGAGACTCTTTGTTATTTGGTTGCAGGGTTGTTTGAGAGAGACCATCTTCATCCTACGCCTCCTACGAATTGATAAACCTTAGGTCATCCACTTGAGGGAAATTTGCTACTGTCCTACAAACCTGTGCACTTGCAGGCCCAACAACGTCTACAAGAAGAAGGTTGTGTAGTAGACATCAGCACTCACCCTAGTGCATATGGCGTCAGGCCCGTCGCCACCGCAGACCTCACCGGTGGCAGCAGCGGTAGGTGAGGTGGCGAGGGAAGTCTGGCGGCGCTAGGGTTTGGGGCCCTTGGTGTCACCTAGGGGAGGTTGTGCGAGGGGGTACGAGGGGTTATCTTGTGTCTTCTCCAATCAAGTTAGTTGTATATTAGGAAAGACATGATATACTATGTAGTATGTACCAATTTCTCAAAAATAATAATACTATGTAGCCTTATCTAAGAAGGTGTGATACGAAGCATCCCTCGACTACCCGCGCTGACGCTCCATCACCATCGCAAGCACCAATAGGACCAATGACAAGACCACGTGCACGCGCCATCGAGAACGAGGTTGACTCTCTCCTCTTCGAGTTTCATTCGGTTTCACTTGAGAATGGGATTCTACCTCAGAGAGATACACTATGTGTTCTTAGGTATATCGGAGATCATCGTGAGGAAGCAAGGATGAAGGCCCAAGCACCTGCGGAACAAGAGAAGGAAGAAGAGGTCGAGAAGAACGAGGGAGAGAAGTCCCTGGACACCCCGGGTGCCCGAAAGGAAGGACCCTGGGTGCCCGGACCCGAAGACGCGGGAAGGGCCAAACCCCCTGGACACCCCGGGTGCCCGACCACCTTGGCCCCGGGTGCCTGGGCCACCTCCCAGCGCCAGCCCAACACCGCCCCGGGTGCCCGGCCTCTCGCCCAGCGCCGGCCCTGACCATCCT
>NC_041387.1:120313627-120323231 GCF_002162155.2 Triticum dicoccoides
TGCCCGGCCTGCCCCGTTTTGGTCTCGTGTGAAGGCCTTTTTGGTCTTTTGTAACATTGCCTTCCCCAACTTCGTCCCTAGCCCTTATATACTCATCTCCTAGCTCATTTGGAAGGTTAGCGAAGTATTAGAGAAAACATTGTGAGATTTTCTCTGTTGGAAATATGCCCTAGAGGCAATAATAAAAGGGTTATTATTATATTTCCTTGTTCATGATAATTGTCTTTTATTCATGCTATAATTGTATTATCCGGAAATCGTAATACATGTGTGAATACATAGACCATAACATGTCCCTAGTGAGCCTCTAGTTGACTAGCTCGTTGGTCAACAGATAGTCATGGTTTCCTGACTATGGACATTAGATGTCATTGACAATGGGATCACGTCATTAGGAGAATGACGTGATGGACAAGACCCAATCCTAAGCATAGCACAAGATCGTGTAGTTCATTTTGCTAGAGCTTTTTCCAATGTCAAGTATCTCTTCCTTAGACCATGAGATCGTGTAACTCCCGGATACCGTAGGAGTGCTTTGGGTGTACCAAATGTCACAACGTAACTGGGTGACTATAAAGGTGCACTACAGGTATCTCCGAAAGTGTCTGTTGGGTTGACACGGATCGAGACTGGGATTTGTCACTCCGTATGACGGAGAGGTATCTCTGGGCCTACTCGGTAATGCATCATCATAATGAGCTCAAGGTGATCAAGTGTTTGGTCACGGGATCATGCATTACGGTACGAGTAAAGTGACTTGTCGGTAACGAGACTGAACGAGGTATTGGGATACCGACGATCGAGTCTCGGGCATGTAACATACCGATTGACAAAGGGAATAGTATACGGGGTTGCTTGAATCCTCGACATCGTGGTTCATCCGATGACATCATCGAGGAGCATGTGGGAGCCAACATGGGTATCCAGATCCCGCTGTTGGTTATTGCCCGAGAGCCATCTCGGTCATGTCTGCGTGTCTCCCGAACCCGTAGGGTCTACACACTTAAGGTTCGGTGATGCTAGGGTTATTAGGAAGACTTGTATGTGACTAACGAATGTTGTTCGGAGTCCCGGATGAGATCCCAGACGTCACGAGGAGTTCCGGAAGGGTCCGGAGGTAAAGATTTATATATGGGAAGTTGTCAAACGGACACCGGAAAGTTTCGGGGTCATGCCGGTATTGTACCGGGACCACCGGAGGGGTTCCGGGGGTCCACCGGGAGGGGCCACCCCTCCCGGGGGCCACATGGGCTGCATGGGGATAGCAGCCAGCCCCTGGTGGGCTGGGCGCCCCCCCCCCTTGGGCCCATGCGCCTAGGGTTGGGGGGAAACCCTAAAGGGGGCGCACCCCCCTTGCTTGGGGGGCAAGCCACCCCTCCCTGGCCGCCGCCCCCCTCTAGATCTCATCTAGAGGGGCCGGCCCCCCTTGCCCCTTCCCCTATAAATAGAGGGGTGAAGGGAGGGTAGACGCACCCAAGCCAAGGCGCAGCCCTCCCCTCCCCAACACCTCTCCTCCTCCGTAGTGTGCTCGGCGAAGCCCTGTCGGAGTACTGCTTCTCCACCATCATCACGCCGCCGTGCTGCCGGTGGAGCTGTCTTCCTCAACCTCTCCTTCCTCCTTGCTAGATCAAGACGGAGGAGACATCGCCCGTACCGTACGTGTGTTGAACGCGGAGGTGCTGTCCGTTCAGCACTTGGTCATCGTGATCTGAATCACGTCGAGTACGACTCCATCATCACCGCTCCCTCGAACGCTTCCGTACGCGATCTACAAGTGGTATGTAGATGCAAACTCACTCCCTTGACTCGTTGCTTAGATGAACTCATAGATGGATCTTGGTGAAACCGTAGGAAATTTTTTAATTTTCTGCAACGTTCCCCAACAGTGGCATCATGAGCTAGGTCTATGCGTAGTTCTCTATTGCACGAGTAGAACACAATTTTGTTGTGGGCGTAGATCTTGTCAACTTGCTTGCCGCTACTAGTCTTATCTTGCTTCAGCGGTATTGTGGGATGAAGCGGCCCGGACCAACCTTACACGTACGCTTACGTGAGACCGGTTCCACCGACTAACATGCACTAGTTGCATAAGGTGGCTAGCGGGTGTTTGTCTCTCCCACTTTAGTTGAAGTGGATTCGATGAAAAGGGTCCTTATGAAGGGTAAATAGAAGTTGACAAAATCACGTTGTGGTTATTCGTAGGTAAGAAAACGTTCTTGCTAGAACCAATTGCAGCCACGTAAAAGATGCAACAACAATTAGAGGACGTCTAACTTGTTTTTGCAGCAATTGTCATGTGATGTGATATGGCCAGAAGTTGTGATGAATGATGAATGATATATTGTGATGTATGAGATCATGTTCTTGTAATAGGAATCACGACTTGCATGTCGATGAGTATGACAACCGGCAGGAGCCATAGGAGTTGTCTTTATTTTTTGTATGACCTGCGTGTCATTGAAGAACGCCATGTAAACTACTTTACTTTATTGCTAAACGCGTTAGTCATAGAAGTAGAAGTAGTCGTTGGCGTGACAACTTCATGAAGACACGATGATGGAGATCATGATGATGGAGATCATGGTGTCATGACGGTGACAAGATGATCATGGAGCCCCGAAGATGAAGATCAAAGGAGCTATATGATATTGGCCATATCATGTCACTACTTTATATAATTGCATGTGATGTTTATTATGTTTATACATCTTGTTTACTTAGAATGACGGTAGTAAATAAGATGATCCCTTACAACAATTTCAAGAAGTGTTCTCCCCTAACTGTGCACCGTTGCTAAAGTTCGTCGTTTCGAAGCACCAGGTGATGATCGGGTGTGATAGATCCTTACGTTCACATACAACGGGTGTAAGACAGTTTTACACATGCAAAACACTTAGGGTTAACTTGACGAGCCTAGCATGTACAGACATGGCCTCGGAACACGGAGACCGAAAGGTCGAACACGAGTCATATGGAAGATACGATCAACATGAGAATGTTCACCGATGATGACTAGTCCGTCTCACGTGATGATCGGACACGACCTAGTCGACTCGGATCGTGTAACACTTAGATGACTAGAGGGATGTCAAATCTGAGTGGGAGTTCATTAAATAATTTGATTAGCTGAACTAAATTATCATGAACTTAGTCTAAAACTTTTTGCATAATATGTCTTGTAGATCAAATGGCCAACGCTCATGTCAACATGAACTTCAACGCGTTCCTAGAGAAAACCAAGCTGAAAGATGATGGCAGCAACTATACGGACTGGGTCCGGAACCTGAGGATCATCCTCATAGCTGCCAGGAAACAATATGTCCTAGAAGGACCGCTAGGTGACGCTCCCGTCCCAGAGAACCAAGACATTATGAATACTTGGTAGTCTCGTGCTGATGATTACTCCCTCGTTCAGTGCGGCATGCTTTACAGCTTAGAACCGGGGCTCCAAAAGCGTTTTGAGCAACACGGAGAATATGAGATGTTCGAGGAGCTGAAACTAGTTTTCCAAGCTCATGCCCGGGTCGAGAGATATGAAGTCTCCGACAAGTTCTATAGTTGTAAGATGGAGGAAAACAGTTATGTCAGTGAGCACATACTCAAAATATCTGGGTTGCACAACCGCCTGTCCCAGCTGGACATTAACCTCCCGGACGAGGCGGTCATTGACAGAATCCTTCAGTCGCTCCCACCGAGCTACAAGAGCTTTGTGATGAACTACAATATGCAGGGGATGGTGAAGACCATTCCTGAAGTATTTTCAATGCTGAAGTCAGCAGAGGTTGAGATCAAGAAAGAACATCAAGTGTTGATGGTCAATAAGACCACTAAGTTCAAGAAGGGCAAGGGCAAGAAGAACTTCAAGAAGGACGGCAAGGAGGTTGCCGCGCCCGGTAAGCCAGTTGCCGGGAAGAAGTCAAAGAATGGACCCAAGCCTGAGACTGAGTGTTTTTATTGCAAGGGGAAGGGTCACTGGAAGCGGAACTGCCCCAAATACTTGGTGGATAAGAAGGCCGGCAACACCAAAGGTATATTTGATATACATGTAATTGATGTGTACCTTACCAGTACTCGTAGTAACTCCTGGGTATTTGATACCGGTGCCGTTGCTCATATTTGTAACTCACAGCAAGAGCTGCGGAATAAGCGGAGACTGGCGAAGTACGAGGTGACGATGCGCGTCGGGAATGGTTCCAGAGTCGATGTGATCGCCGTCGGCACGCTACCTCTACATTTACCCACGGGATTAGTTTTGAACCTTAATAATTGCTATTTGGTGCCAAGTTTGAGCATGAACATTGTATCTGGATCTCGTTTAATACGAGATGGCTACTCATTTAAATCCGAGAATAATGGTTGTTCTATTTATATGAGAGATATGTTTTATGGTCATGCTCCGATGGTCAATGGTTTATTCTTAATGAATCTCGAACGTAGTGTTACACATATTCATAGCGTGAATACCAAAAGATGTAAAGTTGATAACGATAGTCCCACATACTTGTGGCACTGCCGCCTTGGTCACATTGGTGTCAAGCGCATGAAGAAGCTCCATGCTGATGGACTTTTGGAGTCTCTCGATTATGAATCATTTGACACATGCGAACCATGCCTCATGGGAAAAATGACCAAGACTCCGTTCTCCGGAACAATGGAGCGAGCAACCAACTTGTTGAAAATCATACATACCGATGTGTGCGGTCCAATGAGCGTTGAGGCTCGTGGAGGATATCGTTATGTTCTCACTCTCACTGATGACGTGAGTAGATATGGGTATGTCTACTTGATGAAAACACAAGTTTGAGACCTTTGAAAAGTTCAAGGAATTTCAGAATGAAGTAGAGAATCAACGTGACCGAAAGATAAAGTTCTTATGATCGGATCGTGGAGGAGAATATTTAAGTCACGAATTTGGTACACACTTAAGAAAATGTGGAATCGTTTCACAACTCACGCCGCCTGGAACACCTCAGCGTAACGGTGTGTCCGAACGTCGTAATCGCACTCTATTGGATATGGTGCGATCTATGATGTCTCTTACCGATTTACCACTATCATTTTGGGGATACGTTCTAGAGACAGCTACATTCACTTTAAATAGGGCACCGTCTAAATCCGTTGAGACGACACCATATGAATTATGGTTTGGGAAGAAACCTAAGCTGTCGTTTCTAAAAGTTTGGGGATGCGATGCTTATGTCAAGAAACTTCAACCTGAAAAGCTCGAACCCAAGTCGGAAAAATGCGTCTTCATAGGATACCCTAAAGAAACCATTGGGTATACCTTCTACTTAAGATCCGAGGGCAAGATCTTTGTTGCCAAGAACGGATCCTTTCTGGAAAAAGAGTTTCTCTCGAAAGAAGTAAGTGGGAGGAAAGTAGAACTCGATGAAGTACTACCTCTTGAACGGGAAAGTAGTGCAGCTCAGGAAAATGTTCCTGTGTTGCCTACACCAAGTAAAGAGAAAAATAATGATGATGATCAAGGTACTTCGGATCAAGTTACTACTGAACTTCGTAGGTCCACAAGGACACGTTCCGCACCAGAGTGGTACGGCAACCCTGTCCTGGAAATCATGTTGTTAGACAACGGTGAACCTTCGAACTATGAAGAAGGGATGGCGGGCCGAGATTCCAACAAATGGCTAGAAGCCATGAAATCCGAGATAGAATCCATGTATGAAAACAAAGTATGGACTTTGACTGACTTGCCCGATGATCGGCGAGCGATAGAAAACAAATGGATCTTTAAGAAGAAGACAGACACGGATGGTAATATCACCATCTATAAAGCTCGACTTGTCGCTAAGGGTTATCGACAAGTTCAAGGGATTGACTATGATGAGACTTTCTCTCCCGTAGCGAAGCTTAAGTCCGTCCGAATCATGTTAGCAATTGCCGCATACTATGATTATGAGATATGGTAGATGGACGTCAAAACGGCATTCCTTAACGGTTATCTTAAGGAAGAACTGTATATGATGCAGCCGGAGGGTTTTGTCGATCCCAAGAATGTTAGCAAAGTATGCAAGCTCCAGCGATCCATTTATGGGCTGGTGCAAGCATCTCGGAGTTGGAACATTCGCTTTGATGAGATGATCAAAGCGTTTGGGTTTATGCAGACTTATGGAGAAGCCTGCGTTTACAAGAAAGTGAGTGGGAGCTCTGTAGCATTTCTCATATTATATGTAGATGACATACTCTTGATGGGAAATGATATAGAATTCTTGGACAACATTAAGGCCTACTTGAATAAGTGTTTTTCAATGAAGGACCTTGGAGAAGCTGCTTATATATTGGGCATCAAGATCTATAGAGATAGATCGAGATGCCTCATAGGTCTTTCACAAAGCACATACCTTGGTAAGATTTTGAAGAAGTTCAAAATGGATCAGTCCAAGAAGGGGTTCTTGCCTGTATTGCAAGGTGTGAGATTGAGCTCGGCTCAATGCCCGACCACGGCAAAAGATAAAGAAGAGATGAGCGTCATCCCCTATGCCTCAGCCATAGGATCTATTATGTATGCCATGCTGTGTACCAGACCTGATGTAAACCTTGCCGTAAGTTTGGTAGGTAGGTACCAAAGTAATCTCGGCAAGGAACACTGGACAGCGGTCAAGAATATCCTAAAGTACCTGAAAAGGACGAAGGACATGTTTCTCGTTTATGGAGGTGACGAAGAGCTCGTCATAAAGGGTTACATCGACGCTAGCTTCGACACAGATCTGGATGACTCTAAGTCACAAACTGGATACGTGTATATGTTGAATGGTGGAGCAGTAAGCTGGTGCAGCTGCAAGCAGAGCGTCGTGGCGGGATCTACATGTGAAGCGGAGTACATGGCAGCCTCGGAGGCAGCGCATGAAGCAATTTGGGTGAAGGAGTTCATCACCGATCTAGGAGTCATACCCAATGCGTCGGGGCCGATCAAACTCTTCTGTGACAACACTGGAGCCATTGCCCTTGCCAAGGAGCCCAGGTTTCACAAGAAGACCAGGCACATCAAGCGTCGTTTCAACTCCATCCGTGAAAATGTTCAAGATGGAGACATAGATATTTGCAAAGTACATACAGATCTGAATGTCGCAGATCCGTTGACTAAACCTCTCTCGCGAGCAAAACATGATCAACACCAGAACTCTATGGGTGTTCGATTCATCACAATGTAACTAGATTATTGACTCTAGTGCAAGTGGGAGACTGTTGGAAATATGCCCTAGAGGCAATAATAAAAGGGTTGTTATTATATTTCCTTGTTCATGATAATTGTCTTTTATTCATGCTATAACTGTATTATCCGGAAATCGTAATACACGTGTGAATACATAGACCATAACATGTCCCTAGTGAGCCTCTAGTTGACTAGCTCGTTGGTCAACAGATAGTCATGGTTTCCTGACTATGGACATTAGATGTCATTGACAACGGGATCACGTCATTAGGAGAATGACGTGATGGACAAGACCCAATCCTAAGCATAGCACAAGATCGTGTAGTTCGTTTTGCTAGAGCTTTTTCCAATGTCAAGTATCTCTTCCTTAGACCATGAGATCGTGTAACTCCCGGATACCGTAGGAGTGCTTTGGGTGTACCAAACGTCACAACGTAACTGGGTGACTATAAAGGTGCACTACAGGTATCTCCGAAAGTGTCTGTTGGGTTGACACGGATCGAGACTGGGATTTGTCACTCCGTCTGACGGAGAGGTATCTCTGGGCCCACTTGGTAATGCATCATCATAATGAGCTCAAGGTGACCAAGTGTTTGGTCACGGGATCATGCATTACGGTACGAGTAAAGTGACTTGCCGGTAACGAGACTGAACGAGGTATTGGGATACCGACGATCGAGTCTCGGGCATGTAATGTACCGATTGACAAAGGGAATAGTATACGGGGTTGCTTGAATCCTCGACATCGTGGTTCATCTGATGACATCATCGAGGAGCATGTGGGAGCCAACATGGGTATCCAGATCTCGCTGTTGGTTATTGCCCGAGAGCCGTCTCGGTCATGTCTGCGTGTCTCCCGAACCCGTAGGGTCTACACACTTAAGGTTCAGTGACGCTAGGGTTATTAGGAAGACTTGTATGTGACTAACGAATGTTGTTCGGAGTCCCGGATGAGATCCTGGACGTCACGAGGAGTTCCGGAAGGGTCCGGAGGTAAAGATTTATATATGGGAAGTTGTCAAACGGACACCAGAAAGTTTCGGGGTCATGCCGGTATTGTACCGGGACCACCGGAGGGGTTCCGGGGGTCCACCGGGAGGGGCCACCCCTCCCGGGGGGCACATGGGCTGCGTGGGCATACCAGCCAGCCCCTGGTGGGCTGGGCGCGCCCCCCCCCTTGGGCCCATGCGCCTAGGGTTGGGGGGAAACCCTAAAGGGGGCGCACCCCCCTTGCTTGGGGGGCAAGCCACCCCTCCCTGGCCGCCGCCCCCCTCTAGATCTCATCTAGAGGGGCCGGCCCCCCTTGCCCCTTCCCCTATAAATAGAGGGGTGAAGGGAGGGCAGCCGCACCCAAGCCAAGGCGCAGCCCTCCCCTCCCCATCACCTCTCCTCCTCCGTAGTGTGCTCGGCGAAGCCCTGTCGGAGTACTGCTTCTCCACCATCATCACGCCGTCGTGCTGCCGGTGGAGCTGTCTTGCTCAACCTCTCCTTCCTCCTTGCTGGATCAAGACGGAGGAGACGTCGCCCGTACCGTACGTGTGTTGAACGCGGAGGTGCTGTCCGTTCAGTACTTGGTCATTGGTGATCTGAATCACGTCGAGTACGACTCCATCATCACCGCTCCCTCGAACGCTTCCGTACGCGATCTACAAGTGGTATGTAGATGAAAACTCACTCCCTTGACTCGTTGCTTAGATGAACTCATAGATGGATCTTGGTGAAACCGTAGGAAATTTTTTAATTTTCTGCAACGTTCCCCAACATTCTCCTTGTATCCCCTCCTCTTTGGAGATCAAGCCCCCACCTAGGGAAGAATCCTTTGGATTGTCAAGGCCTCCTCTTGGAAAGATCATCATCAAGACCTCACCTAGTGGGAAGAACTTACCTAGTGTTATTTTCCTTGAATTGTTCATGTAATCTTGTGGATCTCATGTATGCTACTCTAGTGGATGTGATATTTGGGTTTGTTTGAGAGTTTTGTTCCTTGTGTTCTTGAGTGTTATTCCTCCTTTTACCCCTCCAAGCATGAAAAGATCCCCTCTAGGGTTTGACCCTACAACATCTTGGTATCACGAGCAAGGTTTATTCACATCTTGGTGTTCCATCCCCCCATTTGCTAGCTTGATTTTTTTGTTTTTCGTCCAAATTCAAAAATCCCCACAAAAATAGCCCAAAATTTTTTTCTTGCAATTTGTTGGATCTTGTGAGATTTGGTTGTTTTGGTACATGGATTTGATGTTTGGCAAGTGGATCTAGCCCCTCCCCAACAATCCCCACCCTTCCCACCACAAAATCCACGGAATTTTGCATTTCCCCAAAGATTTCCGCCCAAACCGAAGACCCCCGGTGCCCGCACCTTGAACCACCGGGCACCCGCACCCCCAGGCCATTTCGCTCAGCCGAACCCGGGCACCCGCACCTCCCACCCCGGGT
>NC_041387.1:120323589-120331975 GCF_002162155.2 Triticum dicoccoides
GTTTGGAAGCTCTTGACATCCCCCATCCACTCATCCCACTACCACCACCATTAGCACCCATCCAAAAAATCATCACAAAAACACCCACCTTCCGCATTTGACCGATTTTGAGTTGCCATTTCCGTTTCCTAAGGTGTTTCAGCTACTTAGGAGCGTGTGACATTGTCATCACCATCATCGACTCGGAGCCATCTTCACCGCTAGCCGTGAGAAAGGACGGTAACCTCGACGACACTTACTTCTTACCTTGCTTTTTGCATTGGTAGCCCGAGCCACTTTGCGTTGCTTACCCATCGAGACTAGCAAGTTGAGAATTATCGGGCCACGCTATTGTGCACCGTAGTGATCGTGTTATCATCTTTGTGCCATAAGTCTCTCCCGTGCATATCTGAGATACTTGTCTCATATCATACTCGGCTCGAGCATCAAGCATAGAAAAAAATAAGAAGAAGAAAGCTTTTAAGCAAAAGAGGAGCAACAAAGAGCTTGTAAGTAATAGAATTGAGCCATTTGCATAGTTATATCATCTTGGTCATCGCATATATAGCATAGTTGGGATTGAAGACGACATGTTTCTCTCATAGGTAGGTGCACAAGCGTATCTTGACCATTTGAGCAATCGAGCTAGCATCTCTCGAGCATTAGCACAACAAGAGCATTTTCCGTGGTTGCACATTTTGAGCTCACTCCTTGGTTGTGCGGATCCCATCTATCTTTCGTGCGTGTGTTCCTAGTGATATCTTTGGGTTTGATCTATTTGCTTTACTTGCATTTTTGTGAACCTTCTCAACCTTATCGATATCTTGACTAACATTTTCTTGAAATTTTTGCCACCATCCTAACCAAGCTACTCCATAAGCCTCTTATTTGTAGGTGTGAGAAACAAACCCGGTTCCAATTCTCCTATTGTGGCATTACATTGAGTGACACTTGTTACATCCTCAATCCCCGGAGAAGGTAACTTTGGTATTGTTCTCTCATTTTCCTACTCACCCCACTTGGTTATGATGGATAGGCCAAACTCGTCGTCGAACCCACTTTTCGAGGAGCAAGGTGATGATTCTGGTTTCGTCTCCAAGAACCACTTCTTCATCGCGCAACGAGCACTTCATCAAGAAAGCGAAGCATTGGGTGAACGCTTGGAGCAACTCGCCTCCGACCTTCGTCAATCGGAAACAAGGAACCGCAACTACATCGACGCAAAGTTCACCACACAACTCCTCAACATGATCATGCAACGCCCGTCTTCCTCATCCGCTTGTTCAAGACGGCGCCACTCAAGTCACCGTACAAGTCGGCAATCTTCGAACTACTCCTCTTATGATGCAAGTACTACACGAGCTCGCCTTCCTCGACGTGATCATCCTCAAGATCACCAAGCTCAAGAAAATTCATTCCATGGCAATGGCTTACAAGACCGAGTTCGAGCACATGAACGGATGCGACACCAAGTACCTCAAGAAGCAATGGAGCAAGAGCAAATACCTCCACAAGCGCAACGTCAAGTACCTCAAGAAGATGACGCCATCCGTCAAGCTCAAGCACTTGAAGCACAACAAGCTCTACGCGTGGCCACTAGAGCCGTTGAAGACCGCAACCGCCAAGTGCGAGAACAAGAGGAAGCTCTTCGTCGCGAGATATAAGAAGAAACCGCCCGATGCGAAGAGGAACAAAAACGGCGCAACCAAGCACACATTCCTCACCCTCCTCCAAGACAAGAGCGACACCAAGCGGAACAAGTGCTTCAAGACCCTCCTCCATGCCAAGAGCGACATCGCAAGGAACGAGCATTTGAGGACCTTCCCCCATGGCAAGAGCGATATCAAAACCGCTATCATGATGAAGAACTCCGCTACGGCAAGCTCAAGTTCACCATGCCAAAGTTCTCCGGAAGCAATGATCCCGAAGAATATCTCTCATGGGCATTGAAGGTGGACAAGATTTTTCGCCTACACAACTACGATGAAGAAAAGAAGATCGCCATGGCCTCCCTCGAGTTCCAAGACTACGTCCTCATTTGGTGGGAACAAGTGATCGAGCGACGACATACAAGAGGCGAACCACCAATCACAACTTGGGAAGAAATGAAGGAAGTCATGAGAGTCCGCTTCGTGCCTACCCACTACACTCGGGATCTCTTCAAGAAATTGCAACTCCTCAAGCAAGGCACGGAGACGGTGGAAGAATACTACCAAGAAATGGAGATTGCCATGATACGAGCCAATTTCAAGGAAGATGACGAGCAAACAATGTCATGCTTCTTGAATGGCCTCAACCACCCAATCAAGTGGATCGCCGACTTCCAACCATACTCCAATCTTCTCGAGCTAGTTCATCAAGCGACCAAGGCTGAGCGACAAGTGCAAGATGACTTCAAATATGCCAAATACTCGTCCAAGACCTACGGCTCCTACTCTCAAGATCCCGCGACTTTGGCACCTCCTACCTCAACTCGAGCATCACCAAGTACCGGTGACAAGTCAAGTTCCAAGCAAGTTGCGCCTTCCTCGACTCGTCCTCCGGCAAGCACCTACAAATCCAAGACTCCTTCATCTTTGGCACCTCCCAATGATCCCGTCAAGACAAGTTCATTTAAGTGCTTCACATGTGGCGGCCGAGGACACAAGTCCTTCCAATGCACCAACAAACGAACAATGATCTTCAATGATGACGGCACATACGACTCGATGAGTGAAGAAGAAATGGAAGCCATTGAGCACGTGGCCATGCACCGGCACGTGAACGAAGATGAAGATGATCAAGTCTTTTGTGACAATGATTCAAGTCCCTCTCTCATGGTCTCCAAGGTCTTGACGCTCCAACACCACCAAGACGAAGACCAACGGTGCCACATCTTCCACACCAAGGCTGGCATCAATGGGCGCTCCATCAAGGTCATCATCGACGGAGGTAGTTGTCACAACTTGGCAAGTGAAGAGCTATGTTACAAGCTGCAATTGGTCAAGAAGAAGCACCCCCGTCCCTACAAGGTGCAATGGCTAAGCGACTCCGGCACTATTCAAGTGGAGTACATGGTGCAAGTGTCTTTCAAGATCGGCGCCTACGAGGACACCCTAGAGTGTGATGTGGTTCCTATGTCCGTGTGCCACCTTCTTTTGGGAAGACCTTGGCAATTCGACCACGCGTCATCCACAACGGACGAACTAACCACTATAGCTTCAAGATGAAAGGCAAGGAGTATGTGCTTCGACCAATGTAACCAAGCCAAGTGATCGCCGACAAGAAAGCTTCCACCCATCATGGAGAATCTAGTGAGAGAGTGCACCACCAAAAAGAAAGTGAGAGCCACAAGCAAAAATTGAGCGCCTCTTCACCAAGAGAGAAAAACTTAGTCCTTCTAGCCCCAAAAAGAGAGATGAGAGAAGTGTGTGAGAACCCATCGAGTGTCATCCATTTTGTCCTCCTATGAAAAGATGAGGTGACCAAAACTAACAATCCTAATCCTCTTCCTCTAGTGTTTCCAACTTGTTGCAGGAATTCGAGGATGTGTTTCCCGATGATATACCTCCCGGTCTCCCTCCTCTATGTGGCATTGAACATAGGCTCGACCTCATCCCTGGTGCACCTCTTCCAAACAAGTCTCCCTACCGCGTCAACCCCGAAGAAACTAAGGAGATCCAACGGCAAGTACAACAACTCATCGACAATGGACATGTACGTGAAAGCTTAAGCCCTTGTGCCGTTCCCGTTATACTTGTGCCCAAGCAAGACGGTAGTTTTCACATGTGCTCGGATTGTAGGCCCATCAATGCTATCGCCGTTCGTTATAGACACCCCATTCCTCGCCTAGATGATATGCTTGATGAACTTAGCGGCGCCACCATTTTCTCAAAAATTGACCTTAAAAGTGGCTATTATCAAATCCGCATACAAGAAGGTGATGAATGTAAAACCACTTTCAAAACAAAATTTGGCTTGTACGAATGGTTGGTTATGCCTATGGGTTTATCGGAAGCTCCCAGAACTTTCATGCGTCTTATGCATTTTGTGCTTCGACCTTATATTGGAGTGTTTGTTGTGGTTTACTTTGATGATATTCTTGTGTTTAGCAAATCCATGAAAGAGCATCTCAAGCATGTTAGGGCTGTTTTGCAAACGCTTCGCAAGGAACGTCTTTATGCCAACATGAAAAAGTGCACATTTGGAGTTGACAAGTTGGTTTTCTTGGGTTTCGTTGTGTCTTCCAAGGGTGTCCATGTTGATGAATCTAAAATTGAAGCAATTAAAACTTGGCCCCAACCCACCAATTTGCAACAAGTGTGTAGCTTTCTTGGCCTTGCGGGTTTTTATCGTTGTTTTGTGAAAAAATTTAGCACTATTGTCGCTCCTTTGCATGACTTGAGTAAGAAGAATGCTCCTTTTGTTTGGGGACCTTTGCAATCCACTGCTTTTGATGAGCTCAAATCTTTGCTTACACATGCTCCGATTCTTGCTTTACCCAACTTTGACAAAACTTTTGAGGTTCATTGTGATGCAAGTGGTACCGGAATTGGTGGAGTTTTGATGCAAGAAAAGCGAGCTATTGCATATTTTAGTGAAAAACTCTCCGGTGCTCAACTCAATTACCCCATCTATGACAAAGAATTGTATGCTTTAGTGCGTGTGTTACATGTGTGGGAGCATTACCTTAGACCGCATGAGTTTGTCATACATACCGATCATGAAACACTTAAATACCTTAAAGGTCAAACAAAGTTGAATAAACGGCATGCTAAATGGAGTGAATTCATTGAATCTTTTCCCTTTGTGATCAAGTACATTAAGGGCAAAGAAAATGTGGTGGCGGATGCCCTTTCCCGCAAATGCATGTTACTTACTCAACTTGAATTGAATGTAGTTGGATTTGATCATATCAAAGACTTGTATGCAAATGATCCTACCTTTGCTACTCCTTATGCTAAGTGTTTGACGCATACTTCTTGGGAATGATATTACATCAAGGATGATTATCTTATGAGAGCTAACAAACTTTGCATTCCCGAGTCTTCTCCTCTTTTGCTCCTTTTGCAAGAGGCTCATGGAGGCGGACTCATGGGACACTTTGGATGCGACAAGACATTCGCCACGCTCTCCAAGAACTATTATTGGCCCAAGATTTTTCGTGATGTCGCCCGCTTCACCAACCGGTGCTCTACATGTTGCAAATCTAAGTCACACTCTCAATCCCATGGTTTACATATGCCTTTACCTATTCCACATCAATCTTGGGAAGACATTAGCATGGATTTTGTTCTTGGATTACCTAGGACTCAAAATGGCAAGGGCTCTGTTTTTGTTGTTGTGGACCGATTCTCTAAAATGGCTCATTTTATCCCATGCAATAAGATAGACGATGCTTCACATGTTGCTAATATCTTTTGTAGGTAAATCTTGAGGTTGCACGGTGTGCCAAAGACAATTGTGTCGGATCGAGACGTCAAGTTCTTAAGATACTTTTGGAAGACGCTATGCACCAAGCTCAGGATCAAGCTACTATTCTCCATGGTGTATCATCCTCAAACCGATGGCCAAACGGAAGTCACCAACCAGACGCTTGCAACTCTCCTACGCGTGTTGATCAAGAAGAACATCAAGGAGTGGGAGGAGTGCCTACCCATCGCCGAGTACGCCTACAATCGCGCAAGACACTCTACCACCGGCAATTCGCCCTTCGAGGCCATCTACGGTTTCAACCCTTTGTCGCCTTTGGACATTCTTCCTCTATCGCTTCAAGAACGAGCAAACATGGACGCAAGTGCAAGAGTCGCCTACCTCAAGAAGATGCATGAAGAAACACGTTCCATGATCGAGCGCCAAGTACAATGCCTCACCGCCAAGCTCAACATCAACAAGTCTCCGATGGTGTTCCAACCGGGTGATCAAGTATGGATACATCTCCGCAAAGTCCGCTTCCCCAAGGAACACAATTCCAAGCTACTCCCGAGAGCCGACGGACCATTCAAGGTGCTTGCACACTAGAACAACAACGCCTACAAGGTCGACATCCCACGCTACAAGTACAACGTTAGCGACATCTTCAACGTCAAAGACTTGGCCAAGTACCATGGTGATGAAGAGCACGATCCATGGACGGATCTCTCCCAAGGGGGGGGGGAGATGATACGGAGAATCCCTCGACTACCCGCGCCGACACTCCATCACCATCACAAGCACCAAGAGGACCAATGACAAGAGCACGTGCACGCGCCATCGAGAACGAGGTTGACTCTCTCCTCTTCGAGTTTCGTTCGGTTTCACTTGAGAATGGGATTCTACCTCAAAGAGATACACTATGCGTTCTTAGGTACATCGGAGATCATCGTGAGGAGGCAAGGATGAAGGCCCAAGCACCTGCGGAACAAGAGAAGTAAGAAGAGGTCGAGAATAATGAGGGAGAGAAGTCCCTGTACACCCCGGGTTCCCGGAAGGAAGGACCCCGGGTGCCTGACCCCGAAGACGCGAGGAGGGGAAAATCCCCTGGACACCCTGGGTTCCCTGCCACCTTGGCCCCGGGTGCCTGATGTCTACTACACAACCTTCTTCTTGTAGACGTTTTTGGGCCTGCAAGTGCACATGTTTGTAGGACAGTAGCAAATTTCCCTCAAGTGGATGACCTAAGGTTTATCAATCCGTAGGAGGTGTAGGATGAAGATGGTCTCTCTCAAACAACCCTACAACCAAATAACAAAGAGTCTCTTGTGTCCCCAACACAACCAATACAATGGCAAATTGTATAGGTGCACTAGTTCGGCGAAGAGATGGTGATACAAGTGCAATATGGATGGTAGATAAAGGTATTTGTAACCTGAAATTATAAAAACAGCAAGCTAACAAGTGGTAAAAGTGAGCGTAAACGGTATTGCAATGGTAGGAAACAAGGCATAGGGTTCATACATTCGCTAGTGCAAGTTCTCTCAACAGTAATAACATAGATAGATCATATAACAATCCCTCAACATGCAACAAAGAGTCACTCCAAAGACACTAATAGAGGAGAACAAGCGAAAAGATTATGGTAGGGTACGAAACCACCTCAAAGTTATTCTTTCGGATCAATCTATTCAAGAGTTCGTACTAGAATAACACCTTAAGACACAAATCAACCAAAACCCTAATGTCACCTAGATACTCCATTGTCACCTCAAGTATCTGTGGGCATGATTATACGATATGCATCACACAATCTCAGATTCATCTATTCAACCAACGCAAGGTACTTCAAAGAGTGCCCCAAAGTTTCTACCGGAGAGTCAAGAACATGTTTCAACCCCTATGCATAGGTTCATGGGCGGAACCCGCAAGTTGGTCACCAAAACATACATCAAGTGTTCTCATAAAAGACTCAATCCGATAAGATAACTTCAAAGGGAAAACTCAATTCATCACAAGAGAGTAGAGGGGGAGAAACATCATAAGATCCAACTACAATAGCAAAGCTCGGGATACAGATCGTGCCATAGAGGGAACACGAGAGAGAATAGGAGAGAGAGATCAAACACACAGCTACTGGTACATACCCTCAGCCCCGAGGGTGAACTACTCCCTCCTCGTCATGGAGAGCGCCGGGATGATGAAGATGGCCACCGGTGAAGGATCCCCCCTCCGGCAAGGTGCCGGGAAGGGCTCCCGAGAGGTTTCTGGTGGCTATAGAGGCTTGCGGCGGCGGAACTCCCGATCTATCTTGATATTCGATATTTTTAGGGTACGAGGGAATATATAGGCGAAAGAAGTCAGTCGAGGGGTGCTCGAGGGGGGCACTAGACAGGGGGCGCGCCCTATAGGGGGGGCGCCCTCCTATCTCGTGGCTTCCTCAATGACCCCCCGGCTTTCACTCCAAGTCTCCTGGATCATAATCTTCCCAAAAATCACGCTGCCGAAGGTTTCGTTCCATTTGGACTCCGTTTGATATTCCTTTTCTTCGAAATACTGAAAGAGGCAATAAAACAGAAATATGGGCCGGGCCTCCGATTAATAGGTTAGTCCCAAAAGTAATATAAAAGTGTATAATAAAGCCCGTAATCATTCAAAACAGATAATATAATAGCATGGAACAATCAAAAATTATAGATACGTTGGAGACGTATCAGTGCCCGGCCCCGGCTTGGGCCTCGCCCCAGCCACCCCCCGGGTGCCCGGCCTCTTGGGCCCGGGTGCCCGGCTGCTCACCTGGGCTGCGCCAGCCCCGACTGGGTGCCCGGCCACTTGTCACCGGGTGCCCGGGGCACCTCCCAACGCCACTCCGGCCGCGACTGGGTGCCCGACCCCTTGGCACCGGGTGCCCGGGCCACCTTCCAGCGCCAGCCCAGCACCGCCCCGGGTGCCCGACACTTTGGCCCGGGTGCCTGACCTCTCGCCCAGCGCCGACCCTGACCACCCCGGGTGCCCG
>NC_041387.1:120332292-120470166 GCF_002162155.2 Triticum dicoccoides
CACCGGGTGCCCAACCTGCCCCATTTTGGTCTCGTGTGAAGGACCTTTTGTTCTTTTGTAACATTGCCTTCCCCAACTTCGTCCCTAGCCCTTATATACTCATCTCCTAGCTCATTTGGAAGGTTAGCAAAGTATTAGAGAAAACATTGTGAGCTTTGCTCCTTGTATCCCCTCCTCTTTGGAGATCAAGCCCCCACCTAGGGAAGAATCCTTTGGATTGTCAAGGCCTCCTCTTGGAGAAGATCATCACCAAGACTCACCTAGTGGGAAGAACTTACCTAGTGCTATTTTCCTTGAATTGTTCATGTAATCTTGTGGATCTCATGTATGCTACTCTAGTGGATGTGATATTTGGGTTTGTTTGAGAGTTTTGTTCCTTGTGTTCTTGAGTGTTCTTCCTCCTTTTCGCCCTCCAATTGTGAAAAGATCCCCTCTAGGGTTTGACCCTACAACAAGGTGCTCCTAGCGTGGAAGTATGCTCTCGAGGTGTGAGGTTACCTATGGTTTGAGCCCTAATTCTCGCGTCCTTCGTTGCGTTTGTTTCTCGTGCAATGTCAAGTCGTGAACTGTCTTGTTGCAGTGGATGGAGCTAGCTTTCAAAGCTTTCCTGATCTAAGGGCATCTCCAGAGCTGACCCGCAAATGGCTCCGGTATATGCCTGTTTTTATGTCCGAACGTGATCCGTGAACATGATGCGGGAGAGAGTCATCCAACCCATTTCACAAACTAATCATTATTTGTCCGGTTGGGAGGAGAGAGAGGAGAGGGGACCATGCATGTGGGGTGGATAGAAAAGGGAGGAGGACCACGTGATGGCTTTTTTGTCAAGTGGATGTCCGGACCTTGGTATAGCTCCCCCCCCTCCCACACACATTTGTCTTCGGTTTGCTGGAAGACGGACGTCTGGACCACTTCGCGGACCAATGTGGTCTCCAATGGGTGGCAAAAGTTGACACAAACGGTCCGGACACTACAACCCGCGCATATATCGAAGCTTTGAGGGTCTCCTTTGGATATGCCCTAAGGGTATCTCCAACATCAACTCTCAAAACGCATGCATCAGTCCGGACCGAGTTGCCCGAACCCATTCTACCATCCAGACCGAAGCGGTTTGGATGTCCGTTTCCCCGCAAATTGAAAGCAAACTGGGGAGGGGGGCTTTGCGAGAGTCCGGACAGCCACCACGTAGGACTCCGACACCCCAGACCCACTCAAATCCTTCCTTTGTCTCATTTTCTTCCGCTCCGCCCCGACTCTCTCTCTTACTTTGCATCTGCACCCTACTCGCCAGCCGCCGCCTCTGTACCTCTCCGGCCGCCGCCCAGGAATTGTCGAACTTCTGCAGCCCCTACCCATGTGCCTGCTCGCCTTGTACTACTGTAAGATAGATCCGTAGCCAGGTACCTTCCGACCCCCAGTCGACGTCGTCCATGGCGGACAACAAGCCCGGTAGGTGTTCAGTCAAATGCCATTGAGCATATTTTTCGAACTTCATGTTGTGAGTAAGAAGGATGGCGGGGTACTCGAGGAAGAAGGATGAATTGTTGCATGATGCATGGTTACATGTATCTGCTGACTTCGTAGGGAGGAGCAGAAGGGGGGACCTTTGTCAGCGGGTGCATGGTTTGTTTCATGTGCGAAAGCACATTGCGCTCTATGACATGCTCATCATCCATGACGTAATGTCAAGTCATTAGCGTACCGATAGTACATCATCAAGAACTTCGTTAGGACGTTTTTGGCGCGGTTGACCGACTGGTGGCAATGTGACCATTGTGCGTTGCGCGCGATAACCATGGAGATCGTAAGTTTTGCTTTTTCTTGCTCTACATGTTGATTTATTCATTTTTTTCAAAGTTAGTAATGGCACACCGTGGGTGTGGTGCGCCATTACTAGTTTTCATTGATGTACACATTGTGTAGCCTGCATGCGCTACCGTGATGTACTACAGGTCAGAGGGTAGACCATTCGCGCACATACATTGTTGGATGAAACTCAAGGGGTAGTATGTGTGGGACAACATGACCCATCCATGAAAAGCTTATTGAACATCCGGTTAATCTCGTTGAATTTGTACTATTGTTCTATAAGACATACTTGCATGTTATTTATGAATATTTTGTGCTATTTTTCTATCCAAATTTTGATAACTTTCATCGTGTTTGATGAAAATCATCAGGTTAGTTGAAATTCAATTTAAAATGTATGCGCCTATGGTTGGATGGCCGGCTCCCACATCAATGTCTGCGGACTCACCCCCCCCCTCCCCCCGGCGGTCAAAAGTGGTGTCCAGTTTGGACAACATTGAAGATGCCCTAAAAAGCAATGCCTTGGGGTTGGTGGGGTTGGTTTCCTTAAAGTCGAGTTTTCTTTCCATGTGCTCTCATTTTAGGTACAAAGTGACATTTCAATAAGGTTGATGTACTATTACAATATATTACAAGATTTGTACTATATAAAAAATTATGATGGTAGTACATATAATTGTAAAATTACATGCAAACATATGTGCAAAACAAAGTTCTTTTTTAAGAATAGAGAAAAGATTTGCTGCACTGATTAAGAAGGAAAATATTGCCCGGTTAATTTATAAAAAATCAGGCAAAAAACGATGAAACCGACCATAAACGCAATACTCACAGACCGGACAGAGTTCTACATCACACTGCACAAAAGGACAAACAAAAGGTGCAGTTACAAAAACAATTATTAGAACGATACAAGCAAAACACAAACAAATAAAAACCTTTTGCCATGAAACTAGAGTGTGATAAAGCTATCGAGAAAAATGGTAACATGTGTTCCTTTGATCAGGCAAAAACCTCTTTTCAGTCTAAAATAATAGTCCTACAAAGCTAATTAATTAGCTTCTTTGCATAAAATACAACAAAACATCTAACAAAAATCTTACAGCCCCAAAGAGTATATGGGGACTTTTTTGTACGGAACCTCCTTAGGGAGCAGGGTGCTCATGCATATTTCATATAGATAAAAAAAGAGATACTACACAGGGTGATCCAGTTTATACGAAAAGCTAAGCCGGAAACCACACCACAAAAGAAGAAAAGAAAGACAGAGGAAAAAAACACAACACCGATGACAACCTAAACCAGCCACCACCATCCTAAGTGATTGAGAGTAAGAACTTCATAGACGATAATTCATCCTAGAGCCCGGGCTCATCTGCTCCCGCTCAGCAAAAAATTCAAAAAAAAATATTAGAAAAATTCAAAAAATTCTAATTTTTTTTGTGGTGGTAGATAATGACGCGTGAGGTGCGCCCTAAAATTCAACTCATTTGGACATCTGAGCAGCTCTCGGCAAAAAAGACAAATCGGGTCAAAACAGTGCGTGAACAGTACACATTTTTACAGACCCTGATTTTGTCTTTTTTGCCGAGAGCTGCTCAGATGCTCAAATGAGTTGATTTTTGGGGCGCACCTCACGCGTCAAATTATCTACCACCACAAAAAAATTTGGAATTTTTTGAATTTTTATAGTATTTGTTTTGAATTTTTTTCTAAGCATGGGTGCAGATGAGCCCGGGAGCCAAAACTCCGCGTCCATTCATAGATGCCTTAAAAAACAATTATGGACATCGTCATCGGCCAGCATCATCCACAAAGATTCTGTTGAGACCCTCTGTAAACCGCCCCACTGTATCGTGGGCAATGATCAAGCCATGTATGCCAACAGCCTCCAACGCTTCTCGCATGGTCCAATCTTGAGGAAGGACTCTTCAAAGTGCCTTCAAGGAGGAGTAAGGCACCCTCAAGCGCCAACATCATCGGTAACGAGCCTCATTAAATAAAAGCTTTCGCCCATAATCTTATTCCTCGCTACCTCAAGAGACCCTGAGTAGGGCCTAGCCACTTGGAGACCAGGCCGTGGCTCCGTTCGTATTCATCAACAGCGGACCACACCGAACTGAGCAGAAAGACATCACAACCATGCAACACCATGGAGGACCACCGAATTCGACGTCGGCACAACTCGGAGCCAGAACGAGCCCGCAACACCGCCACACAAGCAACACCCGCGAGAGAAGATGAGAGTGGAAAACAGCACCATAGCTTATTTCACACCCACGTTTTGCCACCGTATTAAATTCATAGTATCCTTGCACATCTCCCATGTCTCTAGGTCGCTACAGGTTTGTTATGCGTGCCCTCTTTGGTTCATGTGTAAGCTAAGGTAGTAGCTTGTGTCATACTCCTCTTGTCGTGTCGTTGCCATTGAACCAAGAAACCTCAACTTGCTTAATTTTGTGCTCACGAGGAAGGAGAAGATATGAAAAGTAGCTAATCTCCTAGCTAGGCTTCATACACAAGCTAACAACCGATACTTGACCTTTAATAATTTTTCTCTTGAATGGAGAGCTTGAAGAACCCTCCTAGCCGGCCCGCCCAGCATCCTATGCTCCTAGGAGAGCTTGAATGGAGAGCGTTTCCATTTAGTAGCTTTTTCTTGATTTTGAAAACTATGTTTAAATACGAATTCAATGAGATAATTTTTCTTGACATGCATTAACATTTTGTTAGTTAAATCTTCAGTCAAAATTTGACACAAACTACAAAGGGGACTTATAAACCAAGACGGAGGTAGTAGTAGTAGGCTGGCCTTTCAGCTTCCGTCCCACCACCACCGGTGCAGTAGCGTATCCTCTCGTTGTCATAAGGATGTCGCAAGGTACCACATCCATAATTGTTCAATCAATGGCACTAAATCAGAGTAATAATGAGCGACAACAAACTCCACCTTTTGCAGTATAGTTTGTTGGTACCATTGTCCTGGAACTGCTAAATCTATGCTAGATGGTGAAAATGAACTGGAGTAGAGATTGTGCGACGCTTTCTTGTCCAAAACCAAAATGAATTGGAGTAGCAATATTTACATCAAGGAGCTCGGAACATTTTTCCTTGATTCATACATGAATTCTATGTCTTTTTACAAAGCTTGAATCGGAGAAAACATAAATAGAGAAAGGGTGGTTAAGGCATCTCCAACGGCGACCCGCAAATTTCCTCCCGCATCCGTGTTTACGGACGGACCAGTCCACGAATACGGATGCGGGAGGCGACCATCTAACGCTGCCCACATACATTTCAACAATGTTCTGAACCAAACGAACGGAATTCATTCAAACACGGCGGATTTCATACAAAACGAATGAAAACATTTATATTTTGGCCATATTTTAACTAAAAAGGTAAAACTATGTGCATGTACGATCACGCGGAGCTCCACTCCCACGATACGGATACACTACACTAGTCTACGGCCGGAAGCAACGGATCCATTTGTCTTCGCCATATCCGGCATCTCGCTCATCAGACTGTCGGGAGCCTTGGAGGTATATTCTTCTCCCGTATCTTCCCAATGGCCGACTGTGCCGCTCATTGGAGTGGCAAAGAGGGTGCTTCAGCCGGAGGGGAAGAGAGCTCCTCCGCTTTCGTGGAGCCCAAACGGGGGCCGACGATGGTCTGAGATAAAGAACAGGACATGTCACCGGCTGCACAAGCCGGCGATGCGCCGGCGGTGGCCTCCCGTATTATACTTTCCCTCGATGTTGGCGGTGGACGCGTTGGCCACTAACACATCGATCTCCGTGCAGCCGGCTTCTTTCTCTGCCGACAGGGCGCGGTTACGCGCGCGTTGACAACGGATGGCGCAGTCGCAGGCACGGGAGGCGCGATGCGACACGATGTCCTCCACGGCAGCGATGATGCTCATGCCACCGTGCTCCTCCTCCCCGTCGGCTTGGAGCGACAACTTGCTCCGTCGATCTAGGCGAGGGGGGTGGAGTAGCAAGTTGCCTCGCTCGTATCTGGCGGGCTCGGCGAGTCACCCAACCGGCTTTTATGCCGGAGAACTGCTCTTCCTGCTTGTCGGATGCCATCGAAAGGGTGGGGAAATGGTGGAAGGAGGAGATGGGGAGCGACGGAGTGGTGTGATTCTTGCCTGGTGTCTGGCCTCCTTAATAGCGGGCGGACGGGAGGAGCTTGTCCAACGTTGTATTTAATGCCGCCCACTCGTGAACGGACGTGTGGCCGGAGTAGGTTTCTTGGCTTCCATGCAGGTTTAATGAAGGTGTTTGAATGCGACAAGGAGGTGTGTTCTGCCAGGGGTGCAGCGGGTGGCGCCCTCGGCCAGCGCGCGGCTTAAATAGTGGAGGCAGTGAAAGGTCGCATCCGCCCTGAGCCATGGTCAATGTGGAGCAGCCGCTCTATAGCGGCACGAATGCGGATAGCTGGCGCCAGGCGGGAACGTGCGCGGGCGTGGGAGGAGGGGTTTGAGTGGGCCAGGACGATCAGAAGCGGACGTGGGTGCTATCTGGATGCCCGCAAAGTCCCACCATATTTTTCTTCGGTAGTACGTCTAGACCGCCTTGTAGACCGATGCAGGCCCACGTTACATATCACAACATCGGACGGTTGTGGCCGGTTTGAGGGTCGCCATTGGAAATGCCCTTAGAGCATCTCTCCAAGGACAGTGCCCGTACCCACCCCATATATCCGCTCAAATACCACGTGGATAGAGAAAACACCAGCCCTACGAGCCTTCCAAACATCCCCTTTGTGTGGATTGTTCGGACCACCCCAAACCCAGCACAACGGGCCTCCCCAAACGTCCCCCATTTGTTCGAACTATCTGGACCACCCCAAACCTAACCCAAGTGTGAGACATATATAGAGTTGTCCAGACACGTCCACCATGTCAAATCCAACATGTCGGCCCACCTTAATATCAGCAAATCGCCCCCATGAGTTGCTCTCTTCATCCTCTCCTCTTATGTCATGTCCACCCCCTGGTCCCGCGAGCACCGATGCCCCCCCCCCTACTTGCCCGTCATCCCTAGTCCTGCCTCCACTCGAAGCACTTTACAAGGACACGGTCGCCGCCTCAGATGCCACCCCGGTATGTCCTAGTCCGCCCGACCACCACCATACAATCCGTGCACCACCTGTCACCAAATGCCCAAATAGATTTTTGACCCTCTATTTCATTACAGATTTGTAGGGACACACAATGGACTCAGATGATGCATTTATTCACAACGAGGTCTTCAATTCATCGTCATCGAAGGCGGTGGCGGTGAATACGAGTTGATGATGACGAGCATCCTCAGAGCAATAGAGAAGGGAGAGTAGCATGTTCTCAACTACAAGGGTTCGATGCTGGGCTGGAAAACTGTTAGTCAAAATAGGGGAAAGGGTCATGTTGATCTCTACGACGACTATTTTAAAGCCAATCTAATATATAATGAGGGCTTCTTTCAGCATCGCTACTTGATGCACAAGCGTGTGTTATTTCACATAGTGGAGGGTGTGAAGGAATATGACATTTACTTCACGGTGAAGAAGGATTACACAGGTTCTCTCCTCTCCAGAAATGCATTGCTGCTATGAGGATGGTTGCATATGGTACAACTGCAGACACCATTGATGAGTATGTCTGGATGGGAGAGATCACATGCATTGACGCAACTATGAGATTTATCACTGCATTGGTGCGACTGTTTGGACCGGAGTACTTGAGAGAATCAAATATTGAGCACACAACCAAGACTTTGGCACTTGGAGAAGCAACAGGCTTTTCCGGTATGCTAGGTTCCGTCAATTACATGCATTGACAATGAAAGAATTGCCTGTTAGGATTGCACGGGCAATACAAAGGTCATACCAAAGGACCAACTATCATACTGAAAGTTGTGGCATTACATAACTTGTGGATTTGACATGCAATGATCTCAAAACGACGTCAATATGCTTCCACAATCTCCACTGCTTAAAAGACTGATGGGCATGCTCCAGAGTGCGACTACACCATTAATGGACACAATTATACAATAGGGTAATACCTTGTCAAAGATATATTTCCTCAATGGGTGGATATTGTGAAGATTATCTCTGAGCTCTTTGAGCTATTGTTCGTGGAGATCCTGAGACACTGTGGGAGGTGATGACCTTCTTGTGTGATCTTGCACAATAAATTGTGGAGGATAAGCACAATGGTATACGTAATACCCAACATTACACATTATGTATACCATCCCGGTCATCCTCCACAATCTGACAATGGTTGCCTCCCACGACCTAACTTGTTGAACATGTATAAGACCATACTCAGTAATCAGCCACACTGGACATAAATATATCCACCTCATCTCAGAAAATATGTAAACAGTACGTCAGATCCAGTGATTGTTTGGGAAATAACCCCTCACCGGATTTGTGGTAGAGAACATGTTTCACCCCATTCATGGAACTAAAATGAACTGAAAATGTATATCATAGTTCCGTGCTTCCTTCCCTGTATAACTAAACTCAATAGTTTCGTGCTTCCTTCCCGGTATAACTAAACTCATTTATGCAAAAAATTGAGATGGTCAGATGATTACTTTCTGGACTTCGGTGCATCTGGTGTATAGCCCATGATCTTCAGTTCTTCATTCTTTTCCTTTTTCTTTTTCTTTGTCTTTTGTGAGGGGGTTCAGTTCTTCATCCTTGGCCAGCTGAAGCTCCGAGGCGTTCGAGTCTTCTGAGAGACGTTAGTCACAGAGGTAAGGATTGGAGTTAAGTGTGCCTCCCAGAACTCACACTTTTGAGCGCTTCAAGTAAACCACGAGCACGACGCCTGTCAGGGCAATAGCGCCGGCCATTAGCCCGTAATGAGCAGGCGTCAACTGACTTTTTTGGGGAGGCACCAGCTCCGGCAATTGCTTTTTAACTTCAGAACTGGAATCCGAGTCGTCAATGTGCAACCTCAGGACCTGCAAGTCCAAGTTCCACTACAATGAGGCATAGAGACAAGCGAATGACTGACACACCTGGCCATGCCAAAGTGGTAAAGGAATCTCCGTATGCTTGTGCTGAGAGTAATAGCAAAATAGCGGCATTTTAAGCAGGCAAATGGGTTCTAACTCAGAGAAAGGAAATACCTTCAATCCGGATGATTTGGCATTGAGAACAGCACCAGCAAGATCAGAATCTGTAGTAAGCAGAACCCTATCGCCTTCATCATCGTCATACTGCATAGAACATCAGAATCAAAATATTATTGCTACTGCAGTTTGGATGTAGTATAGTGTAGAATACAGGCTAAGGTAGCTGCAACTGCAAGTGAGCGAGTGCTCTCTACAATTCAGAATACATTCATTCATGGGACTAAGCAGCTAGCAGTACCACTCAGACCTTGTACAATGAGAGGTGCTTAGAGAGATGCTTAGAAAAATAAACCGGGTTTTTCTGAACCACCGGTGCCTATTTCTATAGGAGAGACGCTTAGTTAAGCGTCTATCCTGTACAAATAAGCACCGGTGCTCAAGAAAAGCCTGGTTTATTTCTCTAAGCATCTTCCCTAAGCACCTCACATTGTACAAGGCCTCAAGATAGCTGATATTATTCAAAGGCGGTTCTTGGTGTCAGTCCACTAGTTACAGGAACCATTTTGTATACTATGTAGGATCTCGAATACATTCAAATTATACTCAATGGTGACGGCAAGTTGGCAACTATGTGCAGGTGTCTTCGGAAGGAGAGTAGCTTTGACTAGATGTGTAGTTTCCTCCATAACCATAGGAATGAATAGTATTCCCAAGGAATTCATGTGCTCGTTTCATACAAAACTAATGCATCCACATGGAACTTTCCTCTGGAATTTCCTATGGTTTTCCTATGAAAATCCTCCAAACCGAATGAGCCCTTAGTCAAAGCTCATTTTACCATCCTATCGCATTCCTATACTACTACTAATTACTATGTTTTGGTTTCCTCTAAAACGAAAAAGCCCTCAATTCTACTTGCAATTATAAACAGAAAATGTTCCATCAAAGCAATAAGAGATGCAAGATTGAGGATTAGGAACTGCTCATCTAGCTCTTCCGTTCAATATGCCAAGAGTTTAGAACACAAATATATCAAATAAAGCTTACCAAAAGTTGAATTGGGCCCTTTTCACCACCAGCGCCTAATCTTTGTGTTATAGAAGACATAAGCTCGTCTAAACTCTCAGAACCTGCAGCAATGAAACACAAAATGTTGTTAGTCAGTACACTGCCACCACAGCTAGCTCTCGTCAAACTATGAAGTGTGTACCCACCGCATGTAAATCTATGCATACGTCCCTTCTTGTCCTGAAGCTTGAAGGCAAAAGAATTGCCAACAACAGCAGGATAAATGCTACTCCTGCCATCTCCGACCTCTGACGGCATCACTAAGGATATTTCACTGAGCGATGAAATCATGCAGGTAAGCATCACATTTGAGCGGAAAAAGAAAATCACAAAGGATGCATCAACCAACCTCTGGCTATCAAATTCCTCATCTGGCTCCAAAGCAAGAGCAGAGTCCCAGAACTTCTGCATCATTGTGTTTGCTACATCATTTGCAGCTCCAGAACCTCCTTCAGCCTTCAGACAGAGCATGTTAGATGGACCAAGGTTACAATAATATTCCTCAGGCAACTATATTCCAGTAATAGAGGAGGGGTGGAGGGGAGGGGTACACACCATAGAAATGGCTGCCTGGGTAAGTTGCAGAACATCCAAACAAGCAACAACTCTACCATCTGACATGAAAAATTGAAAAATAGGTTAGACACGAAAAACAACAAGTACCAAACAGCTAGTATTACTAGGCTGAGAACAAAAAAGTTTTACCTCCATCAACAACAGGAATATGCAAGAATTTGCCATCATGCATTATATGTAATGCGTCCAGAATTGACGTGTCCAATGTAGCACAATCAGGGTGTGCAGTCATTACCTTGAGCAAAATGGTAAATAACAGTGAGTCCAGAATGAGTTGCATAAACCTTAGCTACCTTTTGAAATAAGAAATCAGTCTGGAGAAGAAACCTTTTCTACTAGAGTTAATTCGGGAGAAATATTTTGTGCCACAACACGCATAAGCACATCCTTTGAGCTGAATTTCAGAGTAACATATACATTAACAGCTCGACAATAAACATAAAAAGGAAACATCAGACAAATATTTAATGAAAGAAATATGAGAATGCTTACGTAAAGATCCCTTGCAGCAAATTTCCGGTAGTTATAACCACTGAATTAACGCGTAGTTCACGCATTTTTTGGGCTGCTACATAAACAGGATCTGAAGGAGAAACAATCGCTACTCTGCAAATTGACATAAGAGGTAGCTCCCATCATCTAATTAACTTTTTTTACAACATAACCAAGAAAAATGAACAAGAGAAAACAGATAAGTACTTTGTGCTTTCCGTGATAATGGTTGACAAAGAAGGTTTAAACATCCGTTCTCTTATAGTTTCTATTAAAGTGGAAGGAGCTGTATCCACAAAAGTCGCATCAGTTTGGTCAGCTCATGAAAAAATTGGTAGACAAGAACAATCTATTTAGAAAAGAACACATATTTACATCAAAAACTTGAAGACTTGGTTACAAGTTCCAGATTGGTATGATGTGAAAATTAATGATTTCATTTTTGTTTGAAATAAACTAGATATTGTTAACTATTCACGAATATAGGTCATGTGTTCTATTACTTTTTACTTGCGTATCATCAATGTATAACAACAAAGGAGTAGAGTTAGCTGGCACAATCACAAGACCTGAGAAGTTGCTACCTAATTGGCGTTCAACCCCTTCTACAGCAGCTGCAAGTGCATTTCCTTGTTCTGCTGCCTTCTCCAGTCTTGATATTGCATCATAGAGGCATTTTGCAATGTCCAGCATGGCAGTAACCTCACCATTATCAACCACAGGAAGGTGTCTAAATTTCCCTAAAACCAGAATGTACAAAATTAACTTCTATGAGTCGACGCAAACACCGCTGGAAGTAAGCTTTATGTGAAGAACATGAATACAATCACCATCAACATACATCCACATCTCTCATCACAAAGCTAAAGAAAACTAGCAACCACATTTGAAACACCTTTTGAAGATTTTGCAGAAGAAATAAATATAGTTAGTTCTATCACTAGGCCACATTTCCACCAGAAGTTTCAGATATATACAGATTTAGTAAAGTGGCTCTAAATTGCTACAAGAAAAACACCAAATGATTCCCCTATAACAGTAAGCATGAGAACTTCTAGTGCCTCTGTTACTTCTTTATTAACATGTCAGTTTGTGTTATCAGCATAGTTTAAAAAGGCGTGCCTAGGCTCTAGGCGATAGCCAAACGCCTAGCACATAATTGCGCTCAAGCATGCACTTTGGACAGAGAAGCGCAAGGCGGTGGCAAGACGCACAATTGACGCCTAGCGCTTGTTTTAACTTTGGTATCGGTATAGATAAATCATTAGGGTTTTCAGAAACTAAACTTTGTTAGTTTTGTAATCATGTAGGATATTTGTTTTGAATTGCAATCCATCTTGTCAGGAGTTGAAGTTATGTGGCAGCTAAACCTATAAAGCACATCCGACATAGATTTTTAATAAAGCAGTGAGAAACTCGATAGAAAAGATATAGCCTCAGAAGATTTAAGGAAAAAAAGGACGAAAATAAGAAAACTTTGAAAAGGTAAAGTGCTAAAATTTAACAAATTGCAAGAAAATTGAAAATTGGAGGAGTAAAAATAAAATAGTTAATACAGGGTCAATGACTTGACTTGACCAAGGGAACAAATTTAACTGCTGAACCATCTTGTTGTCAATTGTGTATTTTAAAGGACTAAATTATGGCAACTGGAAAAGGGACTATAATATAATTAACTGAACTGTACTGATCAATATAATAGAATTACCTTCAGAAAAGACAACACATGTTACAAGTTATAGGATGTGAGTTCAACTGATTCGACCACTCACAGTGATGGTTAGTTGGAGCATACTGTAACTTAAAGTGTAGCTCAAATATACCTTGGACCATTTTCTGTAGTGCCTCGATAGCAAGTGTGTCAGCTGTGACATAATGAGGGCTGCGTGTCATGATCTTGGATATGATTGTTTGCTCAACCCGCAGCCCCTCGGCAATAACCCTTGTGGCTATGTCCTACATCATAAGTCAGATGGTAAGAAAAAACAGAGCAGGTTGTTCACATCATAAGCATTTTCACATGTAGCAGTCAGAGAGACTGCTGAATCAGTCCAGAAATGTGTAACACGTTGATACAGTGTTATTCAAAGAATAAGATGACTCACATGAGCTTACAAAACATTGCTACTGTACTGACCATTTTTCCATCAGTTCCAAATCTGAAGAATCATCAATTAAGCAAGAAACTGAACAAACACATTGTTGGTCATAGACTAAAGTTGTATACACTGAACATAACTTCCAGCCTAAACGTGCCTTACTCTAGTCACTCGATGCAAATGCAAAATTGCAGACACAAGCAATCTTTATGGTGTGGAGTACAGTTCAAAACAGGCAATGTACACTGTTACCTTAAAGCATCCTACCGTTCAAGCTCCATACACTAACTAAACGACAACCGGTGCAATCATCAAAGGAAGATTCCAAGAAAGAACATATCACCTTGTCGGTGACAATGCCGGAGAGGAGGCCGTTGACGTCGGTGAGCAGCACGGCGTCGACCCGCCTGGCCGCCATCCGCCGGCACGCCTCTGACACCGTCGTCCCCTCCGGGATCGTCAGCGCCTTCGACAGCCGCAGCTTCTTGACCGTCCTCTCCCCTCTGACAAAACCCACACCCGGCCAAAAGGAGGAATCAGGATCGAGGTGGAAACAGCAGAAAAAAGAGGAAGCGTTCGGGCGCTTACGCGACGTGGTTGGGAGAGGCGGGCTTGGAGGGGGCCTTCCCGTTTCCGTTGGCGGAAGCGGCGGAGGGATCATCCGACTTGCGGGAGGAGGCCGCCGACGGCGGACGGCTGCGCGTGCGTCGGTTCTGCGCCACGGCGGCAGTCGCGCCGGAGTTCATGGCTGTGCCGTCGAAGGTGGGTGAAAGCTCTAAAAAGGGCTTAGCCTACGGTTTGGGGGTTGCCAAGGGAGGACAACGGCGACGAGGCGGCGGTGGCGGCGGCGGCGAATGTTGGAGTTGGAGGAGGGGAGCGGTCGCTGCTTCTTGTTGGGCTCCTTCCTTCCTTGTGGGAGTCGTTTTCACATTCGGTCCCTTAGATGCTGCATTATTGCGTTAAGAGTTCATGTGACTTACTAACTTACGTATCTTATAAAATTTCTCAGAAAAACTTTATCTTATAATCTGCTGTAGAAAATAGCCACCAAAATAAAGAATATAGTGGTTAATTAATGGTAAAATCTATAAAAACTGATTAGAATAAGAATAAATAAATAAACAAGACTGATTAAATAATGGTGATTAGTGTAATCCACTATGATGCCAAACACACATAACTTTAGACTCTTTTATTTCAATGATGAATCTAGTGGGTTAGATTACGTAGGACAAGTATTTAGCCAAAGACCACTATTATTAAAACTGAGATGAATCTGATGGGAAAACAATAGGGTAGTACAGACCGATCACTCAAATTATAAGAATGATTTTGAGCGACAACTATTAGATTCCGTCTCATAAAAAGTGTGTACTACGAGTTAATTTGATGGTCATAAGAAAAATTGCTGGAAGAGACATTTACGTAAGTAATCCCATATTTTTTTTCGTTAAAATTGTGTATGTTCTTCACGTATTTATGTTCACTATCAAGTTGTCCGCGTATTCTATATTCTACTCCCTCCGTTCCTAAATATAAGTCTTTTTAGAGGTTTCACTATGGACTAGATACGGATCAAAATAAGTGAATCTACACTCTAAAATATGTCCATATACATCCGTATGTAGTTTGTAGTGAAATCTCTAAAAAGACTTACATTTAGGAACGGAGAGAGTATATACCTAAATATGTTTTTTTTGGGCACCTAGTATATAGTTCATCCCCATTATCTTTATTATCTTAACACATGCACACATGCCATCTCATCAAAGACCCATCACAACATGCATGAAATTCATTATTACTTGATCACATGCACACATTCCACATCACATGCCACCTCATCAAATCCACTCAATATGCATTAGAATTTGTTTTCATTATATTATGCACTTATATTCAAACTATTGTTTGACTACTGAATAATCAAATACCCTCTCCGCAAAGTAATATAAGAGCGTTTAGATCACTACTTCAATGTTCTAAACGTTCTTATGTTACTTTACAAAGGAAGTACAATATAATTTATTCATTTTTAGTTTCAGTTCATATATTACTAATCCAAGTACGCATTTTTTCACAATCAAATCACTGAAATATATTTTAATAGATTCTTGCAGCAACGCGTAGGGTACTCCAGTGTTTTATAGTTTATTAGGACAAGTCTTTCAAACCAGATTTTTAGCGCACACCGGCTTTATCGCACGGTATCTGGGCCAATGGTGCGTGCTTTGAGATCAACTAATTCAGTGGGCTACTGGCTTTTCTAACAGCGCATGTTCCTTATACTTTTGAGTGCTCATATGATACCGGAACCGGACGCCCTAACCCTATCAGCACCTTTAAGTGCTAGTTATAGGTGTTTGGGCAAACCGGCGCGGCGAGGTGGCAGCGACGGCGAATGTTGGAGTTGGAGGAGGGGAGCGGTCACTGCTTCTTGTTGCGCTCCTTTCTTGTGGGAGTTGTTTTCACATTGATCCCTTAGATGCTGCATTATTGCGTTATAAGATCTCATGTGAGTACTAACTTATTTTATAATATTTCTCAAAAAAAAAAATCTGTTGTAGAAAATAGCCACCAAAATAACTAATAAAGTAGTTACACTAATTGTAAAATCTCTAAAATTGATTAAAATAATAATGATGATAATAAACAACCATGACTAACTAAGTAGATGTGATTAGTGTAATTTACTATGATGCCAAACACACGTAACTTTAGACTCGTTTTACTTTAAAGAATCTAACAAATTAGATTTTGTTAGGACAAGTCTTTTAGCTGAAGGTTACTATTATTACATGTGCGAGGGATCTGATAGGAAAACAATAGGGTAGTACAAACTTATTACTCAAAATTATGAAAATGATTCAATTTTGAGTGATAACTACCTCTTTGTTCCATAATTACTAACATGGTTTTAGTACAGGAGGGTTAGATTCTGTTTCATAAGAATTTTGTCGGAAGGGACATTTGCGTAAGCATCCCCATATTTCTTTCATTACAATTTTGTCTATTGTTTTTGTATTTATGCTTACTACCAAGCTGTTAGTGTTTATTATCTAGTGTATCAGATTTTATTTGGACAAATCTTCATCTCACAGTAAGTCTTTTTTACAATAACCAGACTTCTATTACTCAGATGATAGCCAGATCATTTACAAGATAAAAAAATAAAGTCAGGGAACTAGAATCACAAAAAACTGAAGATTTACTATTAGAAGCATGTTTAGCTAGACTATTAGCCTCTAAAGCAATGGACAACATTAATACTTGTGTATTCAGATGCCACCTGCTTGCACTCCACAATAATTGGGAGATACGAGCCCATATATGTGTCAAATTGGTTAAAACCTTCAACTGCAAAGGTGTCGTTGAAGGAAATATGCCCTAGAGGCAATAATAAAGCTGTTATTTTTATATTTCCTTATTCATGATAATGGTTTATTATTCATACTAGAATTGTATTGATCGGAAACCTAAATACATGTGTGAATACATAAACAAATACCGTGTCCCTAGTGAGCCTCTACTAGACTAGCTCGTTGATCAAAGATGGTTAAGGTTTCCTAACCATGGACATGTGTTGTCATTTGATAACGGGATCACATCATTAGGGGAATGATATGCTAGACCCATCCGTTAGCTTAGCATATTGATCATTCAGTTTATTGCTATTGTTTTCTTCATGTCAAATACATATTCCTTCGACTATAAGATTATGCAACTCCCGGATACCGGAGGAATACCTTGTGTTCTACTTCTATCAAACGTCACAATGTAACTGGGTGATCACAAAGATGCTCTACAGGTATCTCCGAAGGTGTTTGTTGAGTTGGCATAGATCGAGATTAGGATTTGTCACTTCGAGTATCAGAGAGGTATCTCTGGGCCCTCTCGGTAATACACATCATAAGCTTGCAAGCAAATGACTAAGGAGTTAGTCACGAGGTGATGTATTACTGAACGAGTAAAGAGACTTGCCGGTAACGAGATATAACTAGGTATGAAGATACCGACGGTCGAATCTCGGGCAAGTAACATACAGATGGACAAAGGGAATTGCGTATGTTATCATAACGGTTCGACCGATAAAGATCTTCGTAGAATATGTAGGAGCCAATATGGGCATCCAGGTTCCGCTATTGGTTATTAACCGGAGAGGTGTCTCGGTCATGTCTACATAGTTCTCGAACTCGTAGGGTCTGCACGCTTAACGTTCGTTGACGATATAGTGTTATATGAGTTATATGATTTGGTGACTAAATGTTGTTCGGAGTCCCGGATGAGATCACAGACATGAAGAGGAGTCTCGAAATGGCCGAGAGGTAAATATTGATATATAGGACGATGGTATTTGGACACCGGAAGTGCTTCAGGACATACCGGGAAGGAATCGAGTCACCGGAAGGGGTTTCGGGCACCCCTCGGCAAGATATGGGCCTTATGGGCCAAAGGAGGGGACAGACTAGCCCACAAGGGGGCTGGTGCTCCCCCTCCCTTGTTTGGCCAGCCCTAGGGAAGGAAAAAGGGGAGGGCTAGTCCCTCCTGCCTTTCCTCTCATGGGAGAAAGGAAGGGGGGCGCCACCCTCCCCTGCCTTTCCCCGCACTGCAAATAAGGAAAGGGGGGCGCAGCTTGGGAGGGACCCTCTCCACTGTTTGGCTGCTCCTCCCTCCTTCCCACCTATATATATGTGGGAGGGGGCGCCTAGCAGACAAGAGACAATTGCCTAGCCGTGTGCGGCGCCTCCTCCACCGTTTACACCCCTGGTCATATTTTCGTAGTGCTTGGGCGAAGCCCTGGGAGATCACTTCACCATCACCATCACCACGCTGTCGTGCTGTCAAAACTCATCAACCACCTCACCGTCTTGCTGGATCAAGAAGGCGGAGGACGTCACCGAGCTGAACGTGTGCAGAATGCGGAGGTGTCGTACGTACGGTACTTGACCGGTTGGAGCGCGAAGAAGTTCAACTACATCAACTGTGTTGTTAAACGCTTCCGCTTACGGTCTACAAGGGTACGTAGACACACTCTCCCTCTCTTGTTGTTATGCATCTCCATGGATAGATCTTGCGTGTGCATAGATTTTTTTTGTTTTCCATGTAACGTTTCCCAACAGTGACACCATGAGCCAGGTCTATGCATGGATGATATGCACGAGTAGAACACAAAGAGTTGTGGGCGGTGATAGCCATACTGCTTACCACCAACGTCTTATTTTGATTCGGCGGTATTGTGAGATGAAGCGGCCCGGACCAACCTTACATGTCCACGCACATGAGACCGGTTCCACCGACTGACATGCAACTAGTTTTGCATAAAGATGGCTGGCTGGTGTCTATTTCTCCTACTTTAGTTGAATCGATTTTGACTACGGCCGGTCCTTGAAGAAGGTTAAAACAACAAACTTGATGAATCGTCGTTGTGGTTTTATGCGTAGGTAAGAACGGTTCTTGCTAGAAGCCCGTATCAGCCACGTAAAACTTGCAACAACAAAGTAGAGGACGTCTAACTTGTTTTTGCAGGATATGTTGTGATGTGATATGGTCAAGACATGATGTGATATACGTTATTGTATGATATGATCATGTTTTGTAAGATATTAGGCAACCGCCAGGAGCCTTATGGTTGTCTCTTTATTGTATGAAGTGCAAACGCCATGTAATTGCTTTACTTTATCACTATGCGTTTGCGATAGTTGTAGAAGCAATAGTTGGCGAGACGACCAAGACGCAACGATGGAGATCAAGGTGTCGAGCCGATGACAATGGAGATCATGATGATGCTTTGGAGATGGAGATCAAAAGCACAAGATGATGATGGCCATATCATGTCACATATTTTGATTGCATGTGATGTTTATCTTTTATGCATATTATTTTGCTTAGAGCGGCGGTAGCATTATAAGATGATCCATTCACTTAATTTCATGATAAAAGTGTTCTCCCTGAGTATGCACCGTTGATGACCCACAAGTATATGAGGTCAATTGTAGCCTTTTCGGTAAGTAAGAGTGTCGAACCCAACGAGGAGCAGAAGGAAAGGACAAGTGGTTTTCAGCAAGGTATTGTCTGCAAGTGCTAAAATTGTAAGTAGCGGAGTAGTTTGATAGCAAGATAATTTGTAACGAGCAAGTAACAATAGTAGTAGCAAAAGTGCAGCAAGGTAGCCCAATCCTTTTGAGGTAAAGGACATGCCAAAACGGTTTCTTATGATAAGCAAAGTGTTCTTGAGGGTACACGGGAATTTCATCTAGTCACTTTCATCATGTTGGCTTAATTCGTGTTTGGTACTTTGATAATTTGATATGTGGGTGGACCGGTGCTTAGGTGTTGTTCTTACTTGAACAAACCTCCTACTTATGATTAACCCTCTCGCAAGCATCCGCAACTACGAGTATTAAGAATAAATTCTAACCATAGCATTAAACTTTTGGATCCAATCGGTCCCTTACAGAATAGCGCATAAATTGGGGTTTAAGCTTCTGTCACTCTCGCAACCCACCATCTAATAACTACTCCACAATGCATTCCCTTAGGCCCAAATATGGTGAAGTGTCATGTAGTCGACATTCACATGACACCACTAAGAGAATGGCAACATACACACCATCAAAATATCGAACACATATCAAGTTCATATGATTACTTGCAACATGATTTCTCCTGTGACCTCAAGAACGAAAGTAACTACTCACAAATGATAAACATGCTCAAGATCAGAGGGGTATTGAATAGCATAATGGATCTGAACATATAATCTTCCACCAAATAAACCATATAGTAATCAACTACAAGATGTAATCAACACTACTAGTCCCCCACGGGCACCAATCAATAGTTCTGATACGAAGATTGAACGCAGGAGATGAACTAGGGTTTGAGAGGAGTTGGCACTGTGAAGATGTTGATGAAGATAACCCTCCCCAAGATGGGAGAGTTGTTGGTGATGATGATGACGATGATTTCCCCCTCCGGGAGGGAAGTTCCCCCGGCGGAATCGCTTCGCCGGAGGGCGAAGGTGCTCCTGCCCAAGTTCCACCTCAAGGCGGTGGCGCTTCGTCCCGAATGTCCTCCTCTTATTTTTTTTCTAGGTCAAAATGACTTATATACCAGAAAGATGGGCACCGGAGGTGGGCCGAGGAGGGCAGCACCCACCAGGGCGCGCCTGGGCCTCCTGGCGCGCCCAGGTGGGTTGTGCCCACCTGGTGGCCCTCCTCTTGTACTTATTTGCTCCAATATTCCTTAAATATTCCATAAAAAATCCTCGAGGAGTTTTAGCTCATTTGGAGTTGTGCAGAATAGGTAGCTTGACGTAGCTTTTTCAGGTCCAGATTTCCAGCTGCCAGAATTCTCCCCCTTGGTGCATACCTTGCATATTATGAGCGAAAAGGCATTAGAATTACTCCAAAAGGCATTATTATACAATAAAACAACATAAATAGCAGTAGGAAAACATGATGCAAAATGGACGTATCAACCGTTGCTATAGTTTGTCATTTTGAGACACCACGTGATGATCGGGTGTGATGGACTCTACGTTACGGGTGCAAGATAGTTTTGCACATGCGGAATACTTAGGTTAAACTTGATGAGCCTAGCATGTACAGACATGGCCTCGGAACACTAGAGACCGAAAGGTCGAACATGAATCATATAGAAGATATGATCAACATAGAGATGTTCACCATTGATGACTACCCCATCTCACGTGATGATCGGACATGGGTTAGTTGATTTGGATCACGTATCACTTAGATGACTTGAGGGATGTCTATTGAAGTGGGAGTTCTTTAGTAATTTGATTAATTGAACTGAATTTATCATGAACTTAGTCTTATAGTTTTGCATATCATGTTGTAGATCAATAGCTCGCGATATAGCTCCCCTATTTTTGATATGTTCCTATAGAAAACTAAGTTGAAAGATGATAGTAGCAATAAAGTGGACTAGGTCCATGATCTAAGGATTATCCTCATTGTTGTACAGAAGAATTATGTCCTTGATGCACTGCTAGGTGACAAACCTGTTGCAGGAGCAGATGCAGACATTATGAACGTTTTGCAAGCTCGATATGATGACTACTTGATAGTTTAGTGCGCCATGCTTTACGTCTTAGAATCGGGAGTTCAAAAACGTTTTGAATGCCGCAGAGCATATGAGATGTTCCAAGAGCTGAAAATTGGTATTTTAGATTCATGCCTGTGTCAAAAGGTATGAGACCTCTGACAAGTACTTTGCCTACAAGATGGAGGAGAATAACTCATCCAGTGAGCATGTACTCAGAATGTCTGGGTACTACAATCACTTGAATCAAGTGGGAGTTAATCTTCCAGATAAGATAGTGATTGACAAAGTTCTCTAGTCACTATCACCAAGCTACTAGAACTTCGTGATGAACTATAATATGCAAGGGGTGACAAAAACAATTCCCAAGCTCTTCGCGATGCTGAAATCGGCGAAGGTAGAAATCAAGAAAGAGCATCAAGTGTTGATGGTTAAAAAGACCACTAGTTTCAAGAAAAAGGGCGAGGGAAAGAAAGGAAACTTCAAGAGGAATGGCAAGCAAGTTGCCACTCCCGTGAGGAAGCCCAAAGCTGGACCCAAGCCTGAAACCGAGTGCTTCTACTGCGAAGGAAATGGTCATTGGAAGTGAAACTGCCCCAAATACTTGGCGGATAAGAAGGATGGCGAAGTGAACAAAGGTATATTTGATATACATGTTATTTATGTGTATTTTACTAGTGTTCGTAGTAACCCCTAGGTATTTGATACCGGTTTAGTTGCTAAGATTAGTAACTCAAAACAGGAGTTGCAAATACTAGTTAAAAGCAAGGTGATGATGTGTGTTGGAAATAATTCCAAGGTTGATATGATCACCATCGCACACTCCCTCTACCTTCGGGATTATTGTTGAACCTAAATAAATGTTATTTGGTGTTTGCGTTGAGCATGAATATGATCAGATCATGTTTATTGCAATACGTTTATTCATTTAAGTTAGAGAATAATTGTTGTTCTGTTTACATGAATAAAACCTTCTATGGTCATACACCCAATGTGGATGGTTTATTGAATCTTGATCATAGTGATACACATATTCATAATATTGATGCCAAAAGATGCAAAGTTGATAATGATAGTGCAACATACTTGTGGCACTGCCGTTTAGGTCATATTGGTGTAAAGCGCATGAAGAAACTCCATGCATATTGAATTTTGGAATCACTTGATTATGAATCATTTGATACTTGCGAACCATGCCTCATGGGCAAGATGTCTAAAACTCTGTTCTCTGGAACAATGGAGAGAGCTAATGACTTATTGGAAATAATACATACTGATGTATGTGGTCCGATGAGTGTGGAAGCACACGGCGGCTATCGTTATTTTCTGACCTTCACAGATGATTTGACTAAGTATGGGTATATCTACTTGATGAAACACAAGTCTAAAACATTTGAAAAGTTCAAAGAATTTCAGAGTGAAGTGGAGGATCATTGTAACAAGAAAATAAAGTTTCTACGATCTGATCGCAGAGGAGAATGTTTGAGTTACGAGTTTGGCCTTCATTTAAAACAATGTGGAATTGTTTCACAACTCATGCCACCTAAAACACCACAGCGTATTGGTGTATCCGAACATCGTAACCGTACTTTATTGGATATATGGTGCATTCTATGATGTCTCTTGCCAATTTACCGCTATCTTTTTGGTGTTATGCATTAGAGACAGCCGCATTCACGTTAAATAGGGCACCATCTAAATCCGTTGCGACGACACCGTATGAACTATGGTTTGGCAGGAAACCTAAGCTGTCATTTCTTAAAGTTTGGGGTTGTGACACTTATGTCAAAAGGCTTCAGCCTGATAAGCTCGAACCCAAATCGGAGAAGTGCATCTTCATAGGATACCCCAAGGAAACAATTGGGTACACCTTCTATCACAGATCCGAAGACAAGATCTTTGTTGCCAAAAATGGAACATTTCTAGATAAGGAGTTTCTCTCAAAAGAAGTGAGTGGGAGGAAAGTAGAACTTGATGGGGTAATTGTACCTTCTCTCAATTTGGAAAGTAGCACATCAGAGAAAGCCGATCCCGTGATGCCTACACCAACTAGAGAGTAAGCTAATGATGATGATCATGAAACTTCAAATTAAGTTACTACTAGACCTCGTAGGTCGAATAGAGCATGTTCTGCACCATAGTGGTACAGTAATCCTATCCTAGAAGTCATGTTACTAGACCATGGCGAACCTACGAACTATGAAGAAGCTATGATGAGCCCAGATTCCGATAAATGGCTTGAGGCCATGAAATCTAAGATAGGATCCATGTATGAGAACAAAGTGTGGACTTGGGTGGATTAGCCTAATGATCGGCGACCCATAGAGAATAAATGGATCTTGAAGAAGAAGACTGATGCTGATGGTAATGTTACTGTCTATAAAGATCAACTTGTCGCAAAAGGTTTTCGACAAGTTCAAGGAGTTGACTACGATGAGACTTTCTCACCCATTGCGATGCTTAAGTCTGCCCGAATCATGTTAGCAATTGCCGCATTTTATGATTATTGAATCTGGCAAATGGACGTCAAAACTGCATTCCTTAATGGATTTCTAAAAGAAGAGTTGTATATGATGCAACCAGAAGGTTTTGTCGATCCTAAAGGTGCTAACTAAGTGTGCAAGCTCCCGCGATCCATCTATGGACTGGTGTAAGCATCTCGGAGTTGGAATATATGCTTTCATGAGGTGATCAAAGCATATGGTTTTATACAGACTTTCAGAGAAGCCAGCATTTACAAGAAAGTGAGGGGGAGTGATACATCCATTTTGCATCATGCTTTTATATCAATATATATTGCATTATGGGCTGTTCTTACACGTTATGTCACAATACTTATGGCTATTCTCTCTTATTTTACAAGGTTTACCATGAAGAGGGAGGATGCCGGCAGCTGGAATTCTGGCTGGAAAAGGAGCAAATATTGGAAACCTATTCTGCACAGCTCCAAAAGTCCTGAAACTCCACGAAAGTCATTTTTGGAATTAATAAGAATTTTTGGGCAAAGAAAGTACCAGAGGGGGGCCACACCCTGGCGAGGAGGGTGCGGGCGCGCCCCTGTCTCCTGGGCCCCTTGTTGGCCCTCCGGTGCCCATCTTCTACTATATGAAGGCTTTCACCCTGGAAAAAAATCATAAGCAAGCTTACGGGACGAAACTCCACAGCCACGAGGCGAAACCTTGGCAGAACCAATCTAGGGCTCCGGCGGAGCTGTTCTGCTAGGGAAAATTCCCTCCGGGAGGGGGAAATCATCACCAACGTCATCACCAATGATCCTCTCATCGGTAGGGGGTCAATCTCCATCAACATCTTCACCAGCACCATCTCCTCTCAAAACCCTAGTTCATATCTTGTATCCAATCTTGTATCAAAACCACAAATTGGTACCTGTGGGTTGCTAGTAGTGTTGATTACTCCTTGTAGTTGATGCTAATTGGTTTACTTGGTGGAAGATCATATGGTCAGATCCTTAATGCATATTAATACTCCTCTGATCATGAACATGAATATGCTTTGTGAGTAGTTATGTTTGTTCCTGAGGACATGGGTGAAGTCTTGCTATTAGTAGTCATGTGAATTTGGTATTCGTTCGATATTTTGATGAAATGTATGTTGTCTCTCCTCTAGTGGTGTTATGTGAACATCGACTACATGACACTTCACCATTATTTGGGCCTAGAGGAAGGCATTGGGAAGTAATAAGTAGATGATGGGTTGCCATAGTGACAGAAGCTTAAACCCTAGTTTATGCGTTGCTTCGTAAGGGGCTGATTTGGATCCACTAGTTTCATGCTATGGTTAGGTTTACCTTAATACTTCTTTTGTAGTTGCAGATGCTTGCAATAGGGGTTAATCATAAGTGGGATGCTTGTCCAAGAAAGGGCAGTACCCAAGCACTAGTCCACCCACATATCAAATTAGCAAAGTACCGAACGCGAATCATATGAGCGTGATGAAAACTAGCTTGACGATAATTCCCATGTGTCCACAGGAGCGCTTTTCTCATTATAAGAAATTATCCAGGCTTGTCCTTTGCTACAAAAAGGATTGGTCCACCTTGCTGCACTTTATTTACTTTCATTGTTTGTTACCCGTTACAAATTATCTTATCACAAAACTATCTGTTACCTACAATTTCAGTGCTTGCAGAGAATACCTTACTGAAAACCGCTTGTCATTTCCTTCTGCTCCTCGTTGGGTTCGACACTCTTACTTATCGTAAGGACTACGATAGATCCCCTATACTTGTGGGTCATCAAGACTCTTTTCTGGCGCCGTTGTCGGGGAGTGAAGCGCCTTTGGTGAGTGGAACTTGGTAAGGAAACATTTATATAGTGTGCTGAAATTTTCTGTCACTTGTTACTATGGAAACTAATCCTTTGAGGGGCTTGTTCAGGGTATCTTCACCCCGACCAGTAGAGCAAAGAGTTTCTCCTCAACCTACTGAACCTACTGAAAATGTTTACTTTGAGATTCCTTTGGGTATGATAGAGAAACTGCTAGCTAATCCTTTTGCAGGAGATGGAACATTGCATCCCGATTTACACCTTATCTTTGTGGATGAAGTTTGTGGATTATTTAAGCTTGCAGGTATTCCCGATGATGTTGTAAAGAGGAAGGTTTTCCTTTTATCTTTGAAGGGAGATGCATTGACATGGTATAGGCTATGTGATGATACGGGGTCTTGGAAATATAAACGATTGAAGTTGGAATTTCACCATAAGTTCTATCCTATGCATCTTGTTCATCGTGATCGTAATTACATATATAATTTTTGGCCTCGCGAAGGAGAAAGCATCGCTCAAGCTTGGGGGAGGCTTAAGTCAATGTTATATTCATGCCCCAATCATGAGCTCTCAAGAGAAATGATTATTCAAAATTTTTATGCTCGGCTTTTTCTCAATGATCGCACCATGCTCGATACTTCCTGTGCTGGTTCTTATATGCTGAAGACTACTGAATTCAAGTGGGACTTATTGGAAAGAATTAAACGCAACTCTGAAGATTGGGGTTCCGACGATGGTAAGGAGTCAGGTATGACACCTAAGTTTGATTGTGTTAAATCTTTTATGGATACCGATACTTTTCGTGGATTTAGCTCTAAATATGGACTTGACTCTGAGATAGTAGCTTTTTTCTATGAATCTTTTGCTGCTCACATTGATCTCTCTAAGGAGAAGTGGTTTAAATATAATCCTCCCATTGAAGTAAATTAGTTGCACTTATTACAGTTGAAGAAAAGACTATCGCTTATAATGATCCTATTGTTCCTACTACTTATGTTGAGAAACCACCTTTTTCTGTTAGAATAAAGGATCATGCTAAAGCTCCAACTGTGGTTCGTAAGAGTAATACTAGAACATATACACCTCCTGAGCAAATTAAAGCTGAACCTAGTATTGCTATGGTTAAGGATCTCTTGGATGATAATATAGATGGACATGTTATTTACTACTGTGGTGAAGCTGCTAACATTGCTAAACCCGATGCTAAGATACATAGACTTGTTGTAGGCATGCCTGTTATTTCTGTTAAAATAGGATATCATTGTTATCATGGCTTATGTCATATGGGTGCTAGTGCTAGTGCAATACCTCATTCCTTATATGAAAAAATTATGCATGATATTGCACCTGCTGAAATAGAAGGTATTGATGTTACTATCAAGCTTGCCAATAGAGATACTATTTCACCAGTTGGGATTGTTAGAGATGTTGAAGTCTTGTGTGGGAAAGTTAAATATCCTGCTGATTTTCTTGTTCTTGGTTCCCCACAAGATGACTTTTGTCCCATTATATTTGGTAGGCCCTTCTTGAATACTGTTAACGCTAGGATTGATTGTGAAAAGGATATTGTTACAATTGGCTTAGGGGATGTGGAACATGAGTTTAGTTTTGCTAAATTTCATAGACAACCCCATGATAAAGAATTGCCTAGTAAGGATGAAATAATTGGTCTTGCTTCTATTGCCGTACCTCCTACTGATCCGTTAGAACAATATTTGCTAGACCATGAAAATGATATGTTTATGAATGAAAGAAGGGAAATAGATGAAGTATTCCTTAAACAGGGTCCTATTCTGAAACACAACTTACATGTTGAAATCCTAGGGGATCCCCCTCCACCCAAGGGTGATCCCGTGTTTGAGCTCAAACCATTACCTGATAATCTTAAATACATTTATCTTGATGAAAAGAAGATATATCCTATTATTATTAGTGTTAACCTTTCAGAGCAGGAAGAGGAAAGATTATTGAAAACTCTGAAGAAGCACCGTGCTGCTATTGGATATACTCTGGATGATCTTAAGGGCATTAGTCCCACTCTATGCCAACACAAAATAAAAGTGGAGAAAGATGCCAAACCAGTTAGAGATCCTCAACGCCGGTTAAATCCTAAGATGAAAGAAGTGGTAAGAAAGGAGATACTAAAGCTCCTTGAGGCAGGTATAATTTATCCCGTTGCTGATAGTGATTGGGTAAGTCCCGTCCATTGCGTTCCTAAGAAGGGAGGTATTACTGTTGTTCCTAATGATAAAGATGAATTGACCCCGGAAAGAATTATTACAGGTTATAGGATGGTAATTGGTTTCTGTAAATTAAATAAAGCTACTAAGAAAGATCATTACCCTTTACCTTTTATCGATCAAATGCTAGAAAGACTATCCAAACACACACATTTCTGCTTTCTAGATGGTTATTCTGGCTTCTCTCAAATACCTGTGTCAGCGGAGGATCAATCAAAAACTACTTTTACTTGCCCTTTCGGTACTTTTGCTTATAGACGTATGCCTTTTGGTTTATGTAATGTACCTGCTACCTTTCAAAGATGCATGATGGCTATATTCTCTGACTTTTGTGAAAAGATTTGTGAGGTATTCATGGATGATTTCTCCGTTTATGGATCCTCTTTTGATGAGTGCTTAAGCAACCTTGATCGAGTTTTGCAGAGATGTGAAGACACTAGTCTCGTCTTGAATTGGGAAAAGTGTCACTTTATGGTTAATGAAGACATTGTCTTGGGGCATAAGATTTCTGAGAAAGGTATTGAAGTTGATAGAGCTAAAGTTGATGCTATTGAAAAGATACCATGTCCCAAGGACATAAAAGGTATAAGAAGTTTCCTTGGTCATGCCGGTTTTTTATAGGAGGTTCATTAAGGACTTTTCCAAAATCTCTAGGCCTCTCACTAATTTATTGCAAAAAGATATTCCTTTTGTCTTTGATGATGATTGTGTAGAAGCATTTGAAATACTTAAGAAAGCTTTGATCACTGCACCTATTATTCAGCCACCTGATTGGAATTTACCCTTTGAAATCATAAGGGAGAGATTCTTCCCACTTCTTGCCGAAAGAAATAACACAAGCTCAAAGCATGTCTTCAAGAATTTGATTGACTCGCTCGACTTGGCCTTGGGATTGGGGACGATAAGCAGTGCTCCAGGTAATATGAGTTCCCATTGCCTCTTGGAAACTATCCCAGAACTTAGAAGTGAAAATACTGCCGCGGTCTGAACTGATCTCCTTCGGAATGCCGTGGAGTGACACAATTCGGGAGATATACAAGGTTGCCAATTGACTAGCAGTGATAGTCTCCTTGACTGGCAGAAAGTGAGCAACCTTCGAGAATTGGTCGATGACGACAAAGATAGCATCGTTACCTTTCTGAGACTTGGGAAGGCCAGTGACGAAGTCCATTTGGATCTTATCCCACTTCCATTCAGGAATCGGAAGCGGTTGTAGAAGTCCAGCCGGTTTTTGATGTTCTGCTTTGACGCGACGACAAACGTCACATTCTTCAATATATCGAGCAATGTCTTGCTTCATCTTAGACCACCAGTACTTCTGACGGATGTCAAGATACATCTTGGTACTTCCCGGATGAATAGAGAGAGGGGTGTCATGCGCTTCTTTCATCACCTTCTCTGTCATAAGCTCGAACCGGGGTACGACAATGCGATGTCTGAAGTATAAGGTTCCATCTTCACCAAGTGAGAAATCTCTGGATTTCTCTAAGGCAAGATCCTTTTTCATCAGATCAACATGAGCATCTTTGGCTTGAGCAGACTTGATTGCTTTCAGAAGAGTTGGTTCCAAAACAAGGTTATTCAGAGAACCCTGTGGAACTAGTTGAAGGTTCAGCTTGCATAGCTCTTCATAAAGGCGGGGTTGAGCTTTGTAGACCTGGTGATTATTGCAATAAGACTTTCGGCTTAGGGCATCGACCATTACATTAGCCTTGCCAGGTGTATAAGATATACCGCAGTTGTAGTCAGCAATAGCTTCCATCCATCGCTGCTGACGGAGGTTCAGATCTGGCTGAGTAAACAGGTACTTCAGACTCTGATGATCAGTGAAGATCTCACAACGATTACCGAGAAGGTATTGTCGCCATAGCTTCAATGCAAAGATAACCGCTGCAAGCTCAAGGTCATGAACCGGGTAGTTTTCTTCGTGAGGACGCACTTGACGGGAGGCATAGGCAATCACCCTGCGCTCTTGCATTAGAACACAGCCTAATCCTTGACGTGAAGCGTCACAATAGATGACAAAGTCCTTGCGAGAATCAGGGGGAGCAAGCACTGGGGCAGAAGTCAGTTTATCCTTGAGTGCCTGGAAACTTTCTTGACATTTGTCTGTCCAATCGAACTTAACGCCTTTGTGAAGCAGATTAGTCAGTGGCTTGGCGATCTTGGAGAAGTTCTCGACAAAGCGGCGACAATAGCTGGCCAGTCCGAGAAAGCTTCTGACTTGCTTGACAGTCTTTGGAGGGGTCCAGTCAAGAATAGCCTGAACGCGCTCTGGGTTGACGACAATACCATCCTTGGAGATAACATGACCAAGGTAGGTGACTTCGGGTAACCAGAATTCACACTTGGAATACTTGGCATAAAGTTGATGCTCTCGAAGCTTCTCCAGAACAAGACGAAGATGTTCAGCATGTTCTTCTTTATTCTTCGAATATACCAGTATATCATCCAGATAGACTACGACGAACTTGTCGAGGTAATCCATGAATATATAGTTCATCAGACGAGAGAATGTAGCTGGAGCATTGGTTAAACCGAATGACATGACGGTGTACTCGTAAGAACCATAACGAGTCACAAATGCGGTCTTTGGAATATCCTCTTCACGAACACGGATCTGGTGGTAACCCAACCTCAAGTCGAGTTTAGAGAATATTGATGAACCAGCCAGTTGATCATACAGATCATTGATCCGAGGAAGGGGATATTTGTTTTGAATTGTAGCTTGGTTGATAGGACGATAGTCTTGGACCAAACGGTTCGTACCGTCCTTCTTCTTGATGAAGAGAGAAGGTGCTCCCCAAGCAGAGGAACTTGGACGAATGAAACCCTTGTGAAGAGATTTGTCGATTTCCTCCTTAAGCTCAAGGAGTTCATGAGGTGGCATCTTGTAGGGTCGTTTTGCAATAGGAACGGTGCCTGGTTTCAAGTCGATGACGAACTCGACAGCCCGGGCAGGGGGTATTCCTGGAAGTTCTTCTGGAAATACGTCTTGGAAGTTGCGAACGACTGGAATCTTTTCAATTCCCTCAAGAGGTGCCGCGTTCAACGCATTCAAAGCATAAAGTCGTGCTTCAGCGTTTTGAACAAGCTGAGCATGGTAGGTTACAATCTCATCTGAAGGATGTAGGAGGTGAACGACCTTGGTAGCGCAAACGATAGAGGCAGTATGCGCTTTCAACCATTCCATTCCCAGAATGAGGTCAATATTGGAAGACTCCAGAATAATGGGAGAAACAAGGAATTCCAACCCTTCAATTTCAACAGGAACGTCGCGACCAATCATGGTAGTTTGACATCGGCCCGCAGGGGTGCGTACCACTATCGGAGTGTTCATGGGCTCGCATCGAATGTCATGTGCGTAAGCAAAATTTTCTGACATGAATGAATGTGATGCTCCTGAATCAAACAAAACAGAAGCTGGTACTGAATTAACAAGTAGAGTACCCATCACAGTGGCAGGCTGGTCTTGAGCTTCATTCAGATCAATATGATTAGCCTGACCACGACCATAAGGTCTGGCATTGTTGTTATGGGGCTGATTGTTACGGTCAGTTGAAGACAGAGCCAACTGATTCTGATTCCGAGGGCATTTCCTGGAGCGGTGACCTGGAAGGCCACACTTAAAGCACAGACCATCATTGGGATTGGGAGCAAAAGCTTGGGGCGGTACAGCCCGAAGGGGCTGCCTCTGCGGTTGAGGAGGCAGACGAGGTGCAACATAGGACTGTCTTGGTGCAGGTGCAGTTGGACGATACATGCTGTGGGGAATCCATATCCGACGCTTCTGCGCTGACGGGCCCGAAGATGGGCCAGCATCACGGCTACGCCTGAGGGATCCCTGGTGTTCCTGAAGACCAGTCTCAACCTGAATAGCCTTGTTCACCAGGGTGGCGAAGTCGGCAAAGTCATGAACGAGCAATGCTAGCTTAATATCAGGGTGAAGTCCATCACGAAACTTCTCTTGCTTACGAGCATCAATTGCAATGTCTCCTTCAGCATAACGTGACAAGTCCAGAAATTCCCGTTGATAAGCATCTACAGTCTTGTTGCCTTGGGTGAGGTTGCGGAACTCTCGCTTCTTCCTGTCCATGGTTCCCTGAGGAATGAAACGGGCACGGAAGGCAGCTTGGAAATCCGACCAAGTAATGACCGTTCCAGCAGGTAGGGTACGCCTGTGGCTGTCCCACCATTGAGCAGCAGGACCCTTCAGAAAGAAAGATGCGAAGGTGACATAGTTGGCAGGGGCAACACTAGCAGACTCCATTTCATATGTGATGTCGCGGAGCCAGTCATCAGCATCAAGGGGTTGAGTTGAGCTGCGGTAGATAGATGGGTTGAGGCGCATGAAGTCCTGCAGAGTTACTCAGGTTGGATGTTGATTCATGTTCGGACGAGGAAACTGAGCCATCATTCCTTCCATGAACTGGCGAGTTAACTCAAACTGTTGCCTCATTCCAGTAAAGAATTCAGGCGGTGGTGGGTCGTTGGCACCACAGCCACGACCAGCGGGTCTAACCATCCTGCTAACATGTAACAGGGGTAGTTCAACATTGAGCATTTGCAAAGATAAGGATCATTCATGATGAAAACATGCATAATGAAGGAGGTACGATGGATTCCACTCCGTAGTCAACACGACAGGGTGTGCACTACTCAAAAAGCTATTCTAAGGAATAACTATGGCTTCATCCAACTTCGGGGTGAATGTGGTCACGGGACCCTAATGTTAGTAAATTCATTTAACCCGAGTAGAAGAGAGTTCAGAGTCCCAGAGTATAGACGAGGAGTAAAAGATGCTAATACCACCCAATAGCGACATGGGCCCGTAAGCCACACAGCCAATGTTAGTAAAAGTTTTCAGTGACTAGACTCAACTTCGGCCAAGGAGTTGGAAAGGGGGATACCTACAGGCAGTCGGCTCTGATACCAACTTGTGACGCCCTCGATTCAATCGTACACTAATCATACACGCAAATGTGTACGATCAAGATCAAGGACTCACGGGAAGATATCACAACACAACTCTAGACACAAAATTAAAATAATACAAGCTTTATATTACAAGCCAGGGGCCTCGAGGGCTCGAATACATCAACTTGAATACAAACGAGTCAGCGGAAGCAACAATATCTGAGTACAGACATGAGTTAAACAAGTTTGCCTTAAGAAGGCTAGCACAAAAGCATCTACGATCGAAAAGGCAAGGCCTCCTGCCTGGGAGCCTCCTAACTACTCCTGGTCGTCGGCGTCCGTCACGTGGTAGGAGGCACCCTCGGGGTAGCAGCAGTCGTCAAAGGTGGCATCTGGCTCCTGGACTCCACCATCTGGTTGCAACAACCAGAAAGAAGAAAGAAGGGGGAAAAGGGGGGAGCAAAGCAATCGTGAGTACTCATCCAAAGTACTCGCAAGCAAGGATCTACACTACATATGCAACATTATCAAAGGAAGGCTGTATATGTGGACTGGGCTGCAGAAATGCCAGAATAGAGAGAAGGTCTAGTCCTATCGAAGACTAGCATCTTCTGGAAACCACCATCTTGCAGCAAACAGGAGGGAGTAGAGTAGCATAAAGTAAAGTGGTAGTAGTGTTATCAACCTCGGCCAGAGATCCTTTCTCGACTCCCTGCGAGAAAGCAATCCCAGAGCCATACTATCCAGTTATCATCACAATCAAATCCTCATCACCATCCAGTTCTCATCACAAGTATCCAGTTCTAGTTGTATCGATCGTGATACAACTCCAAGTGTCCGTTACCGTAGGACAGGCTATCGATAGATGTTTTCTTCCCTGCAGGGGTGCACCAACTTACCCACCACGCTCGCTTAACTCCGGCCGGACACACTTTCCAGGGTCATGCCCGGCCTCGGCCAAACAATACGCCGCAACCCGACCTAGACTTAACAGAGAGGTCAGCACGCCGGACTAAACCTATGCCCCCAGGGGTCATGGGCCATCTCCCCGGAAACTCCTGCACGTTGCGTACGCGGCCGGTGAGCAGACCTAGCTACCTCCTTCAGCAAGGCAGGCGCTTGCGCAGTCCAACCCGGCGCGCGCCACTCAGTCGCTGACGTCTATTAAGCTTTGGCTGATGTATACGACGCAGAACGCCCATACTATGCCCACGTGATGGTTAGTGCTATCAGGCCAGAGGCCCCTCGGATCAAATATCCAAATCGTAGTGGATTAGGAACGCGCGGTAACAAGCAGAGACTCACGAAAGAGGTGACCCCGTTGCCCCGTCTCGAGGACTTGTGGCAAGGGCTAAGAATGCCCGGCCACGCCTCGTAATTATCTCACGGGCACCTTCCAGGTCAACCCGTCTCCACATATCTTTCCAAGTAACAGTTGTAAAGTCCAAGTATCCGTGTGTCCAAACATCAAGAGGAAAACCCAAGGAATCACCCCCGGTGGGTTCCACTCAATGTAATCATCAAGGTGAACGTAGAGGAATCACCCTCGAGGTTCACACTTGAGGGGTTGCACGACAGAGCCGTATCGGAAGTGGTTAAGGAGGAAATCACCCTCGATGACCACGACCGAATAGCTACACTACAGGTTAACATCAGAAGTGCTGTAGAGGTCTCACCCTCGGCACTCGATAGTAACCTAGCAGTGTTGAGCAACTAAGGGGAAAGTGATGTGCGGTGCCGGGGCCTGGTCTTCAATCCCGTTGAACGGGTCTTCAATGATGAAGCAGGGGCAACAAGGACAAGGTGGGGGTCACTGATGGATCACTAACCAACCTATACTAAGCAGATTAGGATAAGCAGGTAAGGTACAATAACAGGTACAAAAGCAGGCTATGCATCAGAATAGGAGCATACAATAACAGTAGCAAAATCTAATGCAAGCATGAGAGAATGGAATGGGCGATATCGGGATGATCAAAGGGGGGGCTTGCCTGGTTGATCTGGCAAGGAGGGGTCGTTGTCGACGACGTAGTCGATCACCGGGGCATCAGCGGCCTCGGGGTCTACCGGAGAGAAGAGGGGGAAGAAACAGTAAATACATAGCAAACAGAGGTAACACTAAGCATGACATGACGATATGTAGCACTAAGCGTGCTCTAACGCGGTCCTAGACGTTATAGGTGAAGGGGGAAATCAACCGGGAAGGTGTTCCCGGTCTCCGGACCTGTGTCAGACAGATGACCGGAGGGGGAAAGTTCCATGTTCAGCATGCTAGGGGCATGTGACAGATGAACGGACTGCGTATTCGGATTCGTTGGATTTTTCTGAGCAACTTTCATATAGAAAACATTTTCATCGGAGTTACGGTTTAAAAGTTACGGATTTTCAAAGTTTAAACCAATTTCTGAATTATTTTAAAAGCAGAAAAGGTTTATTGCGTCAGTAGTGACGTCAGCATTGCGTCAGCTCTGCTGACCAGTCAAACTGACAGGTGGGACCCACCTGTCAGCCTCTTTGTCTAAGAGAGGCTTAACTAAGCTAACAGGGTTAATTAGGGGGCGTGGGCCCCAGCAGTCAGTGACTGGTTAGTACTAACTAACTAACTAATTTAACTAACGTTTTAATTAATCATTTTTATTTAGAAAAAAACGTTTATTTAACAAAAAAAGCGATGGGGCCCGCGTGTCAGAGACACTGTGTGCCCAGTCAGCACAGTTGACCACGGTCAACGTGGTCAACTGGGGCCAGGGGGCCCACGGGCAGTGACCCAAAGGCGGGGCCCAGGTGTGCCACGTCGGCCGCGTCGGGGTTTCGCCGCCGGCGACCAAAACAGAGGCGGGGCTCGCCGGACTTGGCCGGGAATCGCGCACAGGGGGTCATTTGGCCCGGGACTTGGCGCGTTCGAACGAGAAGACGAAGCCGCGCCGCATGGTGTGGTCGGTTGAACGTGGGGGTGACCGGAACTGCGTCGGCGACGAGTGGAGGCGGCGGTGGGGTTCGGGACCTCGTCGGGATCGGCGTTGCAGTGCGTGTTTTGGCGAACGAAGGAGGTGGGCGAGGTCTACGACGCTCCAGGAGCTCGTCGGAGCTACTAGCTCGAGCGGAGGAGCTCGGTGGCGAGCCCTACGACGGCAATGGCGGACGGCGGAGCTCGGCTTGCGGGCGAGCTGGCTACAGCGAAAGGCACGGCGCGAGGAGAGGAAAGGAGGAAGGGAGGAGCTCACCGGGCGGCTACGAAAAGCCTGCGACAGCTTAGAAGCGCAGAGGTGGCCGGAGACGACGGCGGTCACCGGCGACAGAGGAGAAAGGGGGTTGCTCGATCCGCTCCCCGTAGTGGCTCCCGGCTCGCGCTCACGGACGGGGACTGGGTAGACGACGGCGGCGGAGACGATGGGCTCGATGGCGAGGCGAATGGGGCTCGGTGGCCGCGAGGACAGCCGAGGCACGGCGGCGAGCGCGCTCGGGTCCGAGAGAGGGGAGTGCTCGAGGGGGAATCCGGAGGGGAGTGGGAGAGGCGGAGGTGAGTGGGGGTAGCTGGGGAGGAGGCCGAGGCGTCGAGGGGAGGGGTCGACCTTATCCTCCTCGTCGACGGCGAGGTGGTTCGGCGGGGACGGCGCCCCTGTAGCGGCGCGCACCAGGGGAACAGGAAGGGGGCGCGCTTCGGGGAGCTGGGCCGGCCAGGCTGGTGAGGTGGGCCGGCCTGCTGGGATGGGCCTAAGCCCAAGGGGAGGCCAGGGGCTCTCCCACCCCTTCTTCTTTCCTTTTCTTTTTTTTGTTTTTCTTTTCCAGCAGCTTTTGCATTTTTCTTTTGCCACAATTGACTTTGCAAAATTATGCCACTGGCCAAAACAAACTCAAAGAATTAAAGTGCACTGCCTCAAAAAGGTTGGGTGGCTTTTGGAATAGTTGCCAATTTTATAAATCAAAAAGGGCATTTAATTTATTGCTTAGGTCACTGCTTTAAGTAGCTTAGGCCACTTAAACCTTTTGCAAAAATGTTGGTTCACCACCAATATTAGTTGTGGATTATTTGGCACATGATGAACATTTTTGTGTTCATGTCTGAGCATTTTGAATTTCACTCATAACATTAAATTGAATTCAACTGGAATTTAAAAGAGAAAGGAGACAATTATGATCGAACACTTGTTTAGCAAAAAGAATAACTTAACCCCAGGGGTTACTGTAGCATCATTACACCGGGGTGTTACAACTCTCCTCCTCTAAAAGAAATTCTCGTCCCAAGAATTAAGAGGTAGAAGGGAAAAGATCGGGGTATTCAGCCCGGAGGTTATCTTCGCGTTCCCAAGTGGCTTCCTCTTTAGTATGATTCGACCATTGCACCTTGAGGAACTTAGTAACCTTCTGGCGGGTTCGACGTTCAGCTTCTTCAAGAATGCAGATCGGATGCTCCTTGTATGTGAGATCATCTTGAATTTCAATCAATTCCGGATCCACTTCACGTTCCAGATCCTTGAAGCATCGACGAAGTTGCGACACATGGAAGACGTCATGAACGTGAGAGAACTGAGGTGGCAACTCCAGTTGATAAGCCACCAGTCCACGACGGGCGAGAATACGGAAGGGACCAATGTAGCGAGGAGCTAACTTTCCCTTGACTCCGAACTGATGAGTGCCTCTCAAAGGAGTGACACGCAGATAAGCTTGTTCACCAGGTTGATAAGTTGAACCCCAGTGTTTCCGGTCATAGTTGCTCTTCTGGCGGGATTGGGCCGCCTTGAGATTATCCCGGACAAAGCGAACCTGCTCTTCAACTTGTTGAATAATGTCCGGTCCAATGAGTGCTCGTTCCCCAGTTTCTGACCAATTCAGAGGGGTTCGGCACTTACGTCCATAAAGCACTTCAAAGGGTGCCATCTTCAAGCTGGCTTGATAGCTGTTGTTATAAGAGAACTCCGCATAAGGGAGAGATTCTTCCCACTTCTTGCCGAAAGAAATAACACAAGCTCGAAGCATGTCTTCAAGAATTTGATTGACTCGCTCGACTTGGCCTTGGGATTGGGGATGATAAGCAGTGCTCCAGGTAATATGAGTTCCCATTGCCTCTTGGAAACTATCCCAGAACTTAGAAGTGAAAATACTGCCGCGGTCTGAACTGATCTCCTTCGGAATGCCGTGGAGTGACACAATTCGGGAGATATACAAGGTTGCCAATTGACTAGCAGTGATAGTCTCCTTGACTGGCAGAAAGTGAGCAACCTTCGAGAATTGGTCGATGACGACAAAGATAGCATCGTTACCTTTCTGAGACTTGGGAAGGCCAGTGACGAAGTCCATTTGGATCTTATCCCACTTCCATTCAGGAATCGGAAGCGGTTGTAGAAGTCCAGCCGGTTTTTGATGTTCTGCTTTGACGCGACGACAAATGTCACATTCTTCAATATATCGAGCAATGTCTTGCTTCATCTTAGACCACCAGTACTTCTGACGGATGTCAAGATACATCTTGGTACTTCCCGGATGAATAGAGAGAGGGGTGTCATGCGCTTCTTTCATCACCTTCTCTGTCATAAGCTCGAACCGGGGTACGACAATGCGATGTCTGAAGTATAAGGTTCCATCTTCACCAAGTGAGAAATCTCTGGATTTCTCTAAGGCAAGATCCTTTTTCACCAGATCAACATGAGCATCTTTGGCTTGAGCAGACTTGATTGCTTTCAGAAGAGTTGGTTCCAAAACAAGGTTATTTAGAGAACCCTGTGGAACTAGTTGAAGGTTCAGCTTGCATAGCTCTTCATAAAGGCGGGGTTGAGCTTTGTAGACCTGGTGATTATTGCAATAAGACTTTCGGCTTAGGGCATCGGCCATTACATTAGCCTTGCCAGGTGTATAAGATATACCGCAGTTGTAGTCAGCAATAGCTTCCATCCATCGCTGCTGACGGAGGTTCAGATCTGGCTGAGTAAACAGGTACTTCAGACTCTGATGATCAGTGAAGATCTCACAACGATTACCGAGAAGGTATTGTCGCCATAGCTTCAATGCAAAGATAACCGCTGCAAGCTCAAGGTCATGAACCGGGTAGTTTTCTTCGTGAGGACGCACTTGACGGGAGGCATAGGCAATCACCCTGCGCTCTTGCATTAGAACACAGCCTAATCCTTGACGTGAAGCGTCACAATAGATGACAAAGTCCTTGCGAGAATCAGGGGGAGCAAGCACTGGGGCAGAAGTGAGTTTATCCTTGAGTGCCTGGAAACTTTCTTGACATTTGTCTGTCCAATCGAACTTAACGCCTTTGTGAAGCAGATTAGTCAGTGGCTTGGCGATCTTGGAGAAGTTCTCGACAAAGCGGCGACAATAGCTGGCCAGTCCGAGAAAGCTTCTGACTTGCTTGACAGTCTTTGGAGGGGTCCAGTCAAGAATAGCCTGAACGCGCTCTGGGTTGACGGCAATACCATCCTTGGAGATAACATGACCAAGGTAGGTGACTTCGGGTAACCAGAATTCACACTTGGAATACTTGGCATAAAGTTGATGCTCTCGAAGCTTCTCCAGAACAAGACGAAGATGTTCAGCATGTTCTTCTTTATTCTTCGAATATACCAGTATATCATCCAGATAGACTACGACGAACTTGTCGAGGTAATCCATGAATATATAGTTCATCAGACGAGAGAATGTAGCTGGAGCATTGGTTAAACCGAATGACATGACGGTGTACTCGTAAGAACCATAACGAGTCACAAATGCGGTCTTTGGAATATCCTCTTCACGAACACGGATCTGGTGGTAACCCAACCTCAAGTCGAGTTTAGAGAATATTGATGAACCAGCCAGTTGATCATACAGATCATTGATCCGAGGAAGGGGATATTTGTTTTGAATTGTAGCTTGGTTGATAGGACGATAGTCTTGGACCAAACGGTTCGTACCGTCCTTCTTCTTGATGAAGAGAGAAGGTGCTCCCCAAGCAGAGGAACTTGGACGAATGAAACCCTTGTGAAGAGATTTGTCGATTTCCTCCTTAAGCTCAAGGAGTTCATGAGGTGGCATCTTGTAGGGTCGTTTTGCAATAGGAACGGTGCCTGGTTTCAAGTTGATGACGAACTCGACAGCCCGGGCAGGGGGTATTCCTGGAAGTTCTTCTGGAAATACGTCTTGGAAGTCGCGAACGACTGGAATCTTTTCAATTCCCTCAAGAGGTGCCGCGTTCAACGCATTCAAAGCATAAAGTCGTGCTTCAGCGTTTTGAACAAGCTGAGCATGGTAGGTTACAATCTCATCTGAAGGATGTAGGAGGTGAACGACCTTGGTAGCGCAAACGATAGAGGCAGTATGCGCTTTCAACCATTCCATTCCTAGAATGAGGTCAATATTGGAAGACTCCAGAATAATGGGAGAAACAAGGAATTCCAACCCTTCAATTTCAACAGGAACGTCGCGACCAATCATGGTAGTTTGACATCGGCCCGCAGGGGTGCGTACCACTATCGGAGTGTTCATGGGCTCGCATCGAATGTCATGTGCGTAAGCAAAATTTTCTGACATGAATGAATGTGATGCTCCTGAATCAAACAAAACAGAAGCTGGTACTGAATTAACAAGTAGAGTACCCATCACAGTGGCAGGCTGGTCTTGAGCTTCATTCAGATCAATATGATTAGCCTGACCACGACCATAAGGTCTGGCATTGTTGTTATGGGGCTGATTGTTACGGTCAGTTGAAGACAGAGCCAACTGATTCTGATTCCGAGGGCATTTCCTGGAGCGGTGACCTGGAAGGCCACACTTAAAGCACAGACCATCATTGGGATTGGGAGCAGAAGCTTGGGGTGGTACAGCCCGAAGGGGCTGCCTCTGCGGTTGAGGAGGCAGACGAGGTGCAACATAGGACTGTCTTGGTGCAGGTGCAGTTGGACGATACATGCTGTGGGGAATCCATATCCGACGCTTCTGCGCTGACGGGCCCGAAGATGGGCCAGCATCACGGCTATGCCTGAGGGATCCCTGGTGTTCCTCAAGACCAGTCTCAACCTGAATAGCCTTGTTCACCAGGGTGGCGAAGTCGGCAAAGTCATGAACGAGCAATGTTAGCTTAATATCAGGGTGAAGTCCATCACGAAACTTCTCTTGCTTACGAGCATCAATTGCAATGTCTCCTTCAGCATAACATGACAAGTCCAGAAATTCCCGTTGATAAGCATCTACAGTCTTGTTGCCTTGGGTGAGGTTGCGGAACTCTCGCTTCTTCCTGTCCATGGTTCCCTGAGGAATGAAACGGGCACGGAAGGCAGCTTGGAAATCCGGCCAAGTAATGACCGTTCCAGCAGGTAGGGTACGCCTGTGGCTGTCCCACCATTGAGCAGCAGGACCCTTCAGAAAGAAAGATGCGAAGGTGACATAGTTGGCAGGGGCAACACTAGCAGACTCCATTTCATATGTGATGTCACGGAGCCAGTCATTAGCATCAAGGGGTTGAGTTGAGCTGCGGTAGATAGATGGGTTGAGGCGCATGAAGTCCTGCAGAGTTACTCGGGTTGGATGTTGATTCATGTTCGGACGAGGAAACTGAGCCATCATTCCTTCCATGAACTGGCGAGTTAACTCAAACTGTTGCCTCATTCCAGTAAAGAATTCAGGCGGTGGTGGGTCGTTGGCACCACAGCCACGACCAGCGGGTCTAACCATCCTGCTAACATGTAACAGGGGTAGTTCAGCATTGAGCATTTGCAAAGATAAGGATCATTCATGATGAAAACATGCATAATGAAGGAGGTATGATGGATTCCACTCCGTAGTCAACACGACAGGGTGTGCACTACTCAAAAAGCTATTCTAAGGAATAACTATGGCTTCATCCAACTTCGGGGTGAATGTGGTCACGGGACCCTAATGTTAGTAAATTCATTTAACCCGAGTAGAAGAGAGTTCAGAGTCCCAGAGTATAGACGAGGAGTAAAAGATGCTAATACCACCCAATAGCGACGTGGGCCCGTAAGCCACACAGCCAATGTTAGTAAAAGTTTTCAGTGACTAGACTCAACTTCGGCCAAGGAGTTGGAAAGGGGGCTACCTACAGGCAGTCGGCTCTGATACCAACTTGTGACGCCCTCGATTCAATCGTACACTAATCATACACGCAAATGTGTACGATCAAGATCAAGGACTCACGGGAAGATATCACAACACAACTCTAGACACAAAATTAAAATAATACAAGCTTTATATTACAAGCCAGGGGCCTCGAGGGCTCGAATACATCAGCTTGAATACAAACGAGTCAGCGGAAGCAACAATATCTGAGTACAGACATGAGTTAAACAAGTTTGCCTTAAGAAGGCTAGCACAAAAGCATCTACGATCGAAAAGGCAAGGCCTCCTGCCTGGGAGCCTCCTAACTACTCCTGGTCGTCGGCGTCCGTCACGTGGTAGGAGGCACCCTCGGGGTAGCAGCAGTCGTCAAAGGTGGCATCTGGCTCCTGGACTCCACCATCTGGTTGCAACAACCAGAAAGAAGAAAGAAGGGGGAAAAGGGGGGGAGCAAAGCAACCGTGAGTACTCATCCAAAGTACTCGCAAGCAAGGATCTACACTACATATGCAACATTATCAAAGGAAGGCTGTATATGTGGACTGGGCTGCAGAAATGCCAGAATAGAGAGAAGGTCTAGTCCTATCAAAGACTAGCATCTTCTGGAAACCACCATCTTGCAGCAAACAGGAGGGAGTAGAGTAGCATAAAGTAAAGTGGTAGTAGTGTTATCAACCTCGGCCAGAGATCCTTTCTCGACTCCCTGCGAGAAAGCAATCCCAGAGCCATACTATCCAGTTATCATCACAATCAAATCCTCATCACCATCCAGTTCTCATCACAAGTATCCAGTTCTAGTTGTATCGATCGTGATACAACTCCAAGTGTCCGTTACCGTAGGACAGGCTATCGATAGATGTTTTCTTCCCTGCAGGGGTGCACCAACTTACCCACCACGCTCGCTTAACTCCGGCCGGACACACTTTCCAGGGTCATGCCCGGCCTCGGCCAAACAATACGCCGCAACCCGACCTAGACTTAACAGAGAGGTCAGCACGCCGGACTAAACCTATGCCCCCAGGGGTCATGGGCCATCTCCCCGGAAACTCCTGCACATTGCGTACGCGGCCGGTGAGCAGACCTAGCTACCTCCTTCAGCAAGGCAGGCGCTTGCGCAGTCCAACCCGGCGCGCGCCACTCAGTCGCTGACGTCTATTAAGCTTTGGCTGATGTATACGACACAGAACGCCCATACTATGCCCACGTGATGGTTAGTGCTATCAGGCCAGAGGCCCCTCGGATCAAATATCCAAATCGTAGTGGATTAGGAACGCGCGGTAACAAGCAGAGACTCACGAAAGAGGTGACCCCATTGCCCCGTCTCGAGGACTTGCGGCAAGGGCTAAGAATGCCCGGCCACGCCTCGTAATTATCTCACGGGCACCTTCCAGGTCAACCCGTCTCCACATATCTTTCCAAGTAACAGTTGTAAAGTCCAAGTATCCGTGTGTCCAAACATCAAGAGGAAAACCCAAGGAATCACCCCCGGTGGGTTCCACTCAATGTAATCATCAAGGTGAACGTAGAGGAATCACCCTCGAGGTTCACACTTGAGGGGTTGCACGACAGAGCCGTATCGGAAGTGGTTAAGGAGGAAATCACCCTCGATGACCACGACCGAATAGCTACACTACAGGTTAACATCAGAAGTGCTGTAGAGGTCTCACCCTCGGCACTCGATAGTAACCCAGCAGTGTTGAGCAACTAAGGGGAAAGTGATGTGCGGTGCCGGGGCCTGGTCTTCAATCCCGTTGAACGGGTCTTCAATGATGAAGCAGGGGCAACAAGGACAAGGTGGGGGTCACTGATGGATCACTAACCAACCTATACTAAGCAGATTAGGATAAGCAGGTAAGGTACAATAACAGGTACAAAAGCAGGCTATGCATCAGAATAGGAGCATACAATAACAGTAGCAAAATCTAATGCAAGCATGAGAGAATGGAATGGGCGATATCGGGATGATCAAAGGGGGGGCTTGCCTGGTTGATCTGGCAAGGAGGGGTCGTTGTCGACGACGTAGTCGATCACCGGGGCATCAGCGGCCTCGGGGTCTACCGGAGAGAAGAGGGGGAAGAAACAGTAAATACATAGCAAACAGAGGTAACACTAAGCATGACATGACGATACGTAGCACTAAGCGTGCTCTAACGCGGTCCTAGACATTATAGGTGAAGGGGGAAATCAACCGGGAAGGTGTTCCCGGTTCTGGACCTGTGTCAGACAGATGACCGGAGGGGGAAAGTTCCATGTTCAGCATGCTAGGGGCATGTGACAGATGAACGGACCGCGTATTCGGATTCGTTGGATTTTTCTGAGCAACTTTCATATAGAAAACATTTTCATCGGAGTTACGGTTTAAAAGTTACGGATTTTCAAAGTTTAAACCAATTTCTGAATTATTTTAAAAGCAGAAAAGGTTTATTGCGTCAGTAGTGACGTCAGCATTGCGTCAGCTCTGCTGACCAGTCAAACTGACAGGTGGGACCCACCTGTCAGCCTCTCTGTCTAACAGAGGCTTAACTAAGCTAACAGGGTTAGTTAGGGGGCGTGGGCCCCAGCAGTCAGTGACTGGTTAGTACTAACTAACTAACTAATTTAACTAACGTTTTAATTAATCATTTTTATTTAGAAAAAAACGTTTATTTAACAAAAAAAGCGATGGGGCCCGCGTGTCAGAGACACTGTGTGCCCAGTCAGCACAGTTGACCACGGTCAACGTGGTCAACTGGGGCCAGGGGGCCCACGGGCAGTGACCCAGAGGCGGGGCCCAGGTGTGCCACGTCGGCCGCGTCGGGGTTTCGCCGCCGGCGACCAAAACAGAGGCGGGGCTCGCCGGACTTCGCCGGGAATCGCGCACAGGGGGTCATTTGGCCCGGGACTTGGCGCGTTCGAACGAGAAGACGAAGCCGCGCCGCATGGTGTGGTCGGTTGGACGCGGGGGTGACCGGAACTGCGTCGGCGACGAGTGGAGGCGGCGGTGGGGTTCGAGACCTCGTCGGGATCGGCGTTGCAGTGCGTGTTTTGGCGAACGAAGGAGCTGGGCGAGGTCTACGGCGCTCCAGGAGCTCGTCGGAGCTACTAGCTCGAGCGGAGGAGCTCGGTGGCGAGCCCTACGACGGAAATGGCGGACGGCGGAGCTCGGCTTGCGGGCGAGCTGGCTACGGCGAAAGGCACGGCGCGAGGAGAGGAAAGGAGGAAGGGAGGAGCTCACCGGGCGGCTACGAAAAGCCTGCGACAGCTTAGGAGCGCAGAGGTGGCCGGAGATGACGGCGGTCACCGGCGACAGAGGAGAAAGGGGGCTGCTCGATCCGCTCCCCGTAGTGGCTCCCGGCTCGCGCTCACGGACGGGGACTGGGTAGACGACGGCGGCGGAGACGATGGGCTCGATGGCGAGGCGAATGGGGCTCGGTGGCCGCGAGGACAGCCGAGGCACGGCGGCGAGTGCGCTCGGGTCCGAGAGAGGGGAGTGCTCGAGGGGGAATCCGGAGGGGAGTGGGAGAGGCGGAGGTGAGTGGGGGTAGCTGGGGAGGAGGCCGAGGCGTCGAGGGGAGGGGTTGACCTTATCCTCCTCGTCGACGGCGAGGTGGTTCGGCGGGGACGGCGCCCCTGTAGCGGCGCGCACCAGGGGAACAGGAAGGGGGCGCGCTTCGGGGAGCTGGGCCGGCCAGGCTGGTGAGGTGGGCCGGCCTGCTGGGATGGGCCTAAGCCCAAGGGGAGGCCAGGGGCTCTCCCACCCCTTCTTCTTTCCTTTTCTTTTTTTTTGTTTTTCTTTTCCAGCAGCTTTTACATTTTTCTTTTGCCACAATTGACTTTGCAAAATTATGCCACTGGCCAAAACAAACTCAAAGAATTAAAGTGCACTGCCTCAAAAAGGTTGGGTGGCTTTTGGAATAGTTGCCGATTTTATAAATCAAAAAGGGCATTTAATTTATTGCTTAGGTCACTGCTTTAAGTAGCTTAGGCCACTTAAACCTTTTGCAAAAATGTTGGTTCACCACCAATATTAGTTGTGGATTATTTGGCACATGATGAACATTTTTGTGTTCATGTCTAAGCATTTTGAATTTCACTCATAACATTAAATTGAATTCAACTGGAATTTAAAAGAGAAAGGAGACAATTATGATCGAACACTTGTTTAGCAAAAAGAAAAACTTAACCCCAGGGGTTACTGTAGCATCATTACACCGGGGTGTTACATAAAGTTACTATTCACACTGATCATGCTGCTATTAAATATCTTATGGAAAAGAAAGATGGTAAGCCTAGACTTATTAGATGGGTTTTCTTGCTCCAAGAATTTGATTTGCATATTATTGATAGAAAAGGAGCTAAGAACCCCGTCGCAGACAACTTGTCTAGGTTAGAGAATGTTCTTGATGACCCACTACCTATCGATGATAGCTTTCCTGATGAACAATTAGCGGTCATTAATGCTTCTCGTAGTGCTCCATGGTATGCTGATTATGCTAATTACATTGTTGCTAAATTTATACCACATAGTTTCACATACCAGTAAAAGAAAAAGTTCTTTTATGATTTAAGACATTACTTCTGGGATGACCCACACCTTTATAAACAAGGAGTAGATGGTGTTATTAGACGTTGTGTACCTGAGCATGAACAGGAACAGATCCTACGCAAGTGTCACTCCGAACCATATGGAGGACACCATGCTGGAGATAAAACTGCAAATAAGGTATTGCAATCCGGTTTTTATTGGCCTACTCTCTTCAAAGATGCTCGTAAGTTTGTCTTGTCTTGTGATGAATGTCAAAGAATTGGTAATATTAGTAGACGTCAAGAAATGCCTATGAATTATTCTCTTGTAATTGAACCATTTGATGTTTGGGGCTTTGATTATATGGGACCTTTTCCTACCTCTAATGGTTATACACATATTTTTAGTTGCTGTTGATTACGTTACTAAGTGGGTAGAAGCTATTCCAACTAGTAGTGCCGATCATAGCACCTCTATTAAGATGCTTAAAGAAGTTAATTTTCCGAGGTTTGGAGTCCCTAGATATCTTATGACTGATGGTGGTTCACATTTTATTCATGGTGCCTTTCATAAAATGCTTGCCAAGTATGATGTTAATCATAGAATTGCATCTCCTTATCACCCACCGTCTAGTGGTCAAGTAGAGCTGAGTAATAGAGAGCTCAAATTAATTTTGCAAAAGACTGTTAATAGATCTAGAAATAATTGGTCCAAGAAACTTGATGATGCATTATGGGCCTATAGAACTGCATATAAAAATCCTATGGGTATGTCTCAGTATAAGATGGTTTATGGAAAAGCATGTCACTTACCTCTCGAACTTGAACATAAGGCATATTGGGATATTAAAGAGCTCAACTATGACTTCAAACTTGCCGGCGAGAAGAGGTTATTTTACATTAGCTCACTTGATGAATGGAGAACCCAAGCCCATGAGAATGCCAAGCTGTTCAAAGAAAAATTTAAAAGATGGCATGACAAAAGGATACAAAAGCGTGAGTTTAACATAGGTGATTATATTTTGCTATTCAACTCTCGTTTAAGATTTTTTGCAGGAAAACTTCTCTCTAAATGGGAAGGTCCTTACATTATCGAGGAGGTCTATCGTTCCGGTGCCATAAAAATCAACAACTTCGAAGGCACAAGTCCGAGGGTGGTGAATGGTGAAAGAATCAAACATTATATCTTAGGTAATCCTATTAATGTTGAAACTAATATTATTGAGACCGTAACCCTAGAGGAATACATAAGGGACACTTTCCAGAATGTTTAGACTCCAAAAAGGAATAGGTATGTGCTACGGTAAGTAAACCGACTCCAAAACAATCCTAATGGAAATTTTTCTCTATTTTGGATTATTTAAGAATTTTAGGAAGCAAAAAGTAATCCGGGAAGGATACGAGGCCTCCACGAGGGTGGAGGGCACGCCCACCTCTACTGGGCGCGCCCCTGTCTCGTGGGCACCTCGTGTGCCTCCCGGACTCCGTTTTCTTGCACGTTACTTCTTTTGGTCGGTAAAAATTCATTATATAATCTCCTGAAGGTTTTGACCACCGTATCATGCGAAAATCCTTTGTTTTCGTTTCGAGCTGTTTTTTGACAGAACTAGAGCACCATGACGTCACCCTCCTTCAACAATGAAGACAATGATGCTTGGCTATTAAAGATAGAGCTGAAGAGAGAAGAACCTGAGGAGATCAACAAGGATGAAGGGATCAAGAAGGACATGGAGGATCACGCTCCGGCGGTGGAAGAAGAAAACATCCCTCAACCTTTACCTAACCTCTTTACTCCAACTGAGATTGAAGCTTTCAAGATGATTGAGTTAGCTCGCATACAAAACAAGTATCTCACACAGGAAAATATTTTGTTGAAGGATCATATCGCCGGACTCAAGGGTATTATCCGCAAGTTGGAGGAGCTTTTACGCTCGATGTGCGATTATCCATCATCATCATCACCACCTTCATCACCTCCGAGGACATAATCACATGGGTATGGGCACTCCCCTTGGCAACTGCCATGCTTGGGGGAGGTGCCCCGGTATCGTATCACCATCACACTCCTATCTTTACCGTTTTACTTAGTTCGATCCTTTTAGTAATATCTTGATCTAGTAGAATAAAGTTTTGGTATGAATTAGTTTTGAGTTTTGCTTTGTGATCCCTTCTATGTAATCGAGTCCGTGAGCTATCTATAATAAAGATTAGTGTTGAGTCAAGGGCTTTGCTATCCTGCTATGATCGTGAGAAAATAGAAAGAACAAAAAGAAATAAAAGAGTTCATATTGATCTTATGGATAGTAATGACTTCACATATAAAGAGTATGAGACATAAAAGTTGCTGAGAGTTGACAAATGTAGTTTTGGTCATCGTGGCAATTAATAGGAAGTAATAAGGAAAGAGAGGTTTTCACATATAAATATACTATCTTGGACATCTTTTATAATTGTGAGCACTCATTAAGTATGACATGCTAAAGAGTTGATGTTGGACAAGGAAGACAACGTAATGGTTTATGTTTTCTCACATCTCAGTTAAAGTATATTGTCATGGATCATTCAAACATGTTGAGCTTGCCTTTCCCCCTCATGCTAGCCAAAAATTCCTTGGACCAAGTAGAGATACTACTTGTGCTTCCAAATATCCTTAAACCCAGTTTTGCCATGAGAGTGCACCATACCTACCTATGGATTGAGTAAGGTCCTTCAAGTAAGTTGTCATGTTGCAAGCAATAAAAATTGCTCTCTAAATATGTATGACTTATTAGTGCAGAGAAAATAAGCTTTATACGATCGTGTGATATGGAAGTAATAAAAGCGACGGACTGCATAATAAAGGTTCATATCACAAGTGGCAATATAAAGTGACGTTCTTTTGCATTAAGCTTTTGTGCATCTAACCCTAAAAGCACATGACAACCTCTGCTTCCCTCTACGAAGGGACTATCTTTTACTTTATGTCTTTTACTTTATGCAAGAGTCAAGGTGATCTTCACCTTTCCTTTTTCATTTTATCCTTTGGCAAGCACCTCGTGTTGGAAAGATCCTGATATATATATCCAATTGGATGTAATTTAGCATGAACTATTATTATTGACATCACCCAAAGGTGAGTACGTTGGGAGGCAACACAATAAGCCCCTATCTTTCTCAGTGTCCGATTAAAACTTCATAACCATAAGTATTGCGTGAGTGTTAGCAATTGTAGAAGACTATATGATAGTTGAGTATGTGGACTTGCTGAAAAGCTCTATTCTTGACTCTTTCTGATGCTATGATAAATTGCAATTGTTTCAATGACTGAGATTATAGTTTGTTAGTTCCTAATGAAGTTTATGTTCCATACTTGACATTTTGAATAGATTGTTACTTGAGCATAAGAAATCATATGACAAAATCTATATATGTTGCTGTTATAAGAATGATCATGATGCCCTCATGTCCGTATTTTATTTTTATCAACACCTCTATCTCTAAACATGCGGACATATTTTTCGATTTCGGTTTCCGCTTGAGGACAAGCGAGGTCTAAGCTTGGGGGAGTTGATACGTCCATTTTGCATCATGCTTTTATATCAATAGTTATTGCATTATGGGCTGTTATTAAACGTTATGTCACAATACTTATGGCTATTCTCTCTTATTTTACAAGGTTTACCATGAAGAGGGAGAATGCCGGCAGCTGGAATTCTGGCTGGAAAAGGAGCAAATATTGGAAACCTATTCTGCACAACTCCAAAAGTCCTAAAACTCCACGAAAGTCATTTTTGGAATTAATAAGAATTTTTGGGCAAAGAAAGTACCATAGGGGGCCCACACCATGGCCAGGAGGGTGGGGGCGCCCCCCCTACTGGGCGCGCCCCTGTCTTCTGGGCCCCCTGTTGGCCCTCCGATGCCCATCTTTTGCTATATGAAGGCTTTCACCCTGGAAAAAATCATAAGCAAGCTTACGGGACGAAACTCCGCCGCCACGAGGCGGAACCTTGGCGGAACCAATCTAGGGCTCCGGCGGAGCTGTTCTGCCGGGGAGACCTCCCTCCGGGAGGGGGAAATCATCACCAACGATCCTCTCATCGGGAGGGGGTCAATCTCCATCAACATCTTCACCAGCACCATCTCCTCTCAAAACCCTAGCTCATCTCTTGTATCCAATCTTGTATCAAAACCACAAATTGGTACCTATGGGTTGCTAGTAGTGTTGATTACTCCTTGTAGTTGATGCTAATTGGTTTACTTGGTGGAAGATCATATGTTCAGATCCTTAATGCATATTAATACTCCTTTGATCATGAACATGAATATGCTTTGTGAGTAGTTATGTTTGTTACTGAGGACATGGGTGAAGTCTTGCTATTAGTAGTCATGTGAATTTGGTATTCGTTTGATATTTTGATGAGATGTATGTTGTCTCTCCTCTAGTGGTGTTATGTGAACATCGACTACATGACACTTCACCATTATTTGGGCCTAGAGGAAGGCATTCGTAAGTAATAAGTAGATGATGGGTTGCTAGAGTGACAGAAGCTTAAACCCTAGTTTACGCGTTGCTTCGTAAGGGGCTGATTTGGATCCACTAGTTTCATGCTATGGTTAGGTTTACCTTAATACTTCTTTTGTAGTTGCGGATGCTTGAAATAGGGGTTAATCATAAGTGGGATGCTTGTCCAAGAAAGGGCAGTACCCAAGCACCGGTCCACCCACATATCAAATTATCAAAGTACCGAACGTGAATCATATGAGCGTGATGAAAACTGGCTTGACGATAATTCCCATGTGTCCTCAGGAGCGCTTTTCTCATTATAAGAAATTGTCCAGGCTTGTCCTTTGCTACAAAAAGGATTGGGCCACCTTGCTGCACTTTATTTACTTTCATTGTTTGTTACCCGTTACAAATTATCTTATCACAAAACTATCTGTTACCTACAATTTCAGTGCTTGCAGAGAATACCTTACTGAAAACCGCTTGTCATTTCCTTCTGCTCCTCGTTGGGTTCTACACTCTTACTTATCGAAAGGACTATCATAGATCCCCTATTCTTGTGGGTCATTAGGGAGCTCTATAGCATTTCTAATATTATATGTGGATGACATATTGTTGATTGGAAATGATGTAGAATTTCTGGATAGCATAAAAGGATACTTGAAGAAAAGTTTTTCAATGAAAGACCTCGGTGAACCTGCTTATATATTAGGCATCAAGATCTATAGAGATAGATCAAGATTCTTAATAGGAATTTCACAAAGCACATACCTTGACAAAGTTTTGAAGAAGTTCAAAGAGGATCAGTCAAAGAAAGGGTTCTTGCCTGTATTGCAAGGTGTGAAATTGAGTCAGACTCAGTGCCCGACCACTGCAGAAGATAGAGAGAAAATGAAAGTCATTCCCTATGCCTTAGACATATCATGTATGCTATGTTGTGTACCAGACCTGATGTGTGCCTTGCCATAAGTCTGACAGGGAGGTACCAAAGTAATCCAGGAGTGGATCACTGGACAACGGTCAAAATTATCCTTAGTTACCTAAGAGGACTAAGGAGATATTTCTTGATTATGGAGGTAATAAAGAGTTCGTCGTAAAGGGTTACGTAGATGAAAGCTTTGACGCTGATTCAGATGACTCTGAGTCTCAATCTAGATACATATTGAAAGTGGGAGCAATTAGCTAGAGTAGCTCCATACAAAGCTTTGTAGGCATAGAAATTTGTAAAATACATACAGATCTGAATGTGACAAACCCGTTGACTGAACCTCTCTCACAAGCAAACACATGATCACTCCTTAGTACTCTTTGGGTGTTAATCACATGGCGATGTGAACTAGATTATTGCCTCTAGTAAACTCTTTGGGTGTTGGTCACATGGCAATGCGAACTATGGGTGTTAAATCACATGGTGATGTGAACTAGATTATTGATTCTAGTGCAAGTGGTAGACTGAAGGAAATATGCCCTAGAGGCAATAATAAAGTTGTTATTTTTATATTTCCTTATTCATGATAAAGATTTATTATTCATGCTAGAATTGTATTGATCGGAAACCTAAATACATGTGTGAATACATAAACAAATACCGTGTCCCTAGTGAGCCTCTACTAGACTAGCTCGTTGATCAAAGATGGTTAAGGTTTCCTAACCATGGACATGTGTTGTCATTTGATAAAAAGATCACATCATTAGGGGAATGATGTAATGGATAAGACCCATCCATTAGCATAGCATATTGATCGTTTAGTTTATTGCTATTGCTTTCTTCATGTCAAATACGTATTCCTTCAACTATGAGATTATGCAACTCCTGGATACTGGAGGAATACCTTGTGTTCTATCAAATGTCACAACATAACTGGATGATCATAAAGATGCTCTACAGGCATCTCCGAAGGTGTTTGTTGAGTTGGCATAGATCGAGATTAGGATTTGTCACTCTGAGTATCAAACAGGTATTTCTGGGCCCTCTCGGTAATACACATCATAAGCTTGCAAGCAAATGACTAAGGAGTTAGGCACAAGGTGATGTATTACAGAATGAGTAAAGAGACTTCCTGGTAACGAGATTGAACTAGGTATGAAGATACCAACGATCGAATCTCGGGCAAGTAGCATACCGATGGACAAACGGAATTACGTATGTTGTCATAACACTTCAACCGATACAGGTCTTCATACAATATGTAGGAGCCAATATGGGCATCCATGTTTTGCTATTGGTTATTGACCGTAGAGGTGTCTTGGTATGTCTACATGTTCTCGAACCCATAGGGTTCGCATGCTTAATGTTCGTTGACGATATAGTGTTATATGAGTTATATGATTTGGTGATCGAATGTCGTTTGGAGTCCTGGATGAGATCACAGACATGACGAGGAGTCTCAAAATGGTCGAGAGGTAAATATTGATAAATAGGACGATGGTATGGACACCGGAAGTGTTTCTGGACGTACCAGGAAGGAATCAAGTCACCGGAAGGGGTTCCGGGCACCCCCCGTCCCGGCAAGATATGGGCCTTATGGGCCAAAGGAGGGGAAAGACCAGTCCACAAGGGGCTGGTGCACCCCCTCCCTTGATTGGCCAGCCCTAGGGAAGGCAAAATAGGAGGGCTAGTGTGATAGCCTGGTTTTTGCCCCCTCTTCTTTGCCTGATTTCCAGTTGGTTTGAATTCGAATTTGGAGTTTTGAATCCTTTCATTTGGACTTAACCACTAGGGTACCCCTTGACTTTCACCCAAGTGCTTCATCCCCTCTCAAACCATCACTCCATCCCTTGTTCATCTCAAAATATCATTTGGAATACTTTTCTTTAATGAAAATACTCATTTTCCCCTCCAAAACCCTAGCTAGCTCAATGTGCTCCAAAGCAACCCCAATTTTTCTTGCCCATAAAATCCTGAGAAAAATCCCAATTATACTTTGAACCCTAGGGCACCTTTGTGAGCAGAAATATTTCATCACTTTTTGGAATATTTTGGCTACAGAAAATATTTTCATTTCTGGAGAGAAATGGTAGTTTCTTCAGCAACTACCCTTTTACTAGCTCCATTGTAGCTGGTTTTTCTTGTGCATCTTCACCTTAGTAAATGTTGGCTAGCCTCCAAAGCCCAGTCCTCAACTCTTAGTGGTTTGACCACAGTAAACCTTCAAAGTTACTGTCCAGAAACTAACCTGGAGTGTAAACTCATTTCTACTGCACCTGAAACCCAACCCAAGCCTGGTAACACTCAAAACTACCACGGACTACACGCCAGGCATAAAGTTTGCGCTTAAGTTGGCCTGAGGTCATAGTTCACGTGGTGACCGTGTTTGTCCAGGCGTGCTGGCATGCCAAACATGCACTCTGAGTGCCGCCGAGCGCTCTGTTGCGCGGGTGCTTGCTGCCCAGCCTGCCCGAGCGTGCCAAACCGCGCCACCATCATCGTCTCTACTCACTTAACTCCGCCCTGGCACTCGCCGATGCCGGAGCTCACCGCAGCGGGCACGGGCACGGTCTGTCCAACGCCACAGTGCACGGAGCACTGTGCTCGTCGTCTTACTCTCGCCCCTGTGCTCGTCAGCCCTCGCCAATAGTCCCCGCGTGAGCTATGTCTTCTCCCCCTCTCTCACCGACGCTGTTCATCGCCGGGCGCCGTGATCGGTGTCCTCCGGTGGAGCCCGAACCCCCCTTGCCGCTCGCCTATAAATACGACCACCCCAGCCTCCTAGAGAACCTCACTCCACTCCCACACACTCCACAAACTCGTAGAGAGCAGTAGCCCGACCGGGCAGGTCGCGGGCTGCCGTCCCTGATCTCGAGCTCGACGGCGATCCCCTCAGGTCGTCCCCACAGCTCTAGCCCTTCCCAGGCCAGGGCAACCCTCCTAGGGCCTCTGCCATTCTCTGGTGGTGCCGTTCCGCCCGGTTGGAGCCCCTGGAGTCGCCCCTAGCCGTCGTCGTCTTCGTCTTCGGCGACCGCTGCTCTCTGCCTCCGCTGGAGAGGATGTTTCTGGCGCTGTCCGACCACCCCTAGCCATCCTACGGGTACGGCCAGGTGCGCCTTCGTCTTCTCCCTCCATCCCTCCCTCTCGTTTTGGCCCAAGAGCCCTCGCCGCCGGCATGCGCTCCGGTGAAGCCTCGCCGCCCTCTGTTTCCCTCTCCCTCTCCTCCTCACCAGACTAGCGGGGCCCTCTATTCAGCCACTCTGTACGCGCTCGAACCGGTACAAATGGTGGCGCCCTGGGCTTTTACGCCTTGGACGTCACCCCCCAGTCTGTTTATTTTCAATTCAAATTTCATTTAAATCCAGAGAACTTCAAATGGCCACAACTTTTTATCTATAAGTCCAAATGCATTGATTCTTTTTGCATTGTGTTCTTTGTCCAAAAATCTAGCAGCTCACCAAAGTTGGGATTTTTCTTGCTGTCTAGATTTTCTGGTGTATTTCAGAAGGTTTCTTGATGATTTTTTTGTGTTTTTATTTATTTTCAGAAGACCAAGCTTGTCTTGAGGATCACCAGGAGGTTTGTGAACCTCATCTACACTAAGGCAAGCCACAACAACATTTTCATAGTGCCACTACAATATTTGTGATTTTCTACTTGAACAAATGATTATTAATGCATTTAAATTATTAACATATTAATTATATTCTGTTAAATGCTTGTTAAAGTAAATATGCTTGATTTTACAGAAAGTTTGAAGTAAACTTAGTTGGTAAACTAACAATGGTTTAGTTATTGGGTGATGAAAGAGAGTATGGTTATGGATATAAATAATTAATGAGAGTATTTTCTTGCATGAGTAAAAAGGATAAATTTGCTAGAAAAGATTCTAGATGAAGTAAGGTTTGATCTTAACCAGAAAAGTATCATGAGTTGTTGATGCTCAGTGTGAGCATAGTTGCCTCAGTCATTTCCGTTGATATGTGATGCATATGTTGGTGATGCATGTCATGGCATTATGATGTCGGTTATTTTCACTTTAAGTTGAACCTGTTAATAACTCAACTTGAATATGTTGTTGACCGGGTCATGGTGCCGCTGAATCGAGTCTTTACCAGTGCAACCACATTTGCTGGTATGGGACAACCTTTATTCGTTTCATTGTCATGCCTCTGGTCGGTGCCTCCATCTAGGGAAGGTTATGGGCGTGTTGTACCCTGGCCCGGTAAGCAGGCATAACCTTGTGAGCCCTTTGTTAAGTTTTTGGTACCGGGTCCCCGTGTGGGATCGTGGCCACGACAGTGGTCGTTGTGTCTTTGGTAGACACGGGGCCACCCAGGACTAGCCCGATGGGGAGTGAGTCGGAGTGGCCGGGAGAGTGACATGGCAATGTAGGGGTTTCATCGGAATGCCGTTGCTCCACCCGAATGGGAGTGTGAGGCCATGGGTTCCATGGTGTGGGTACAGTGTACTAACCTCTGAAGAGTGTATATTAATCTATCGATAGCTGAGTCCACGGTTAAGGACACGCTCGAAAGTAGGTCACACCATGGGTCTACATTTAATTAATTTTGCACACTAAGTATGAAGTTTGCATTGTGTTGGTGGCGGGAAAGCCATCGTGTTGATTTGGACTAGATATTGGTTGTGGTTGTGATCGCCGTAAGGATCACGGGCCAAAAACTGGCCGTGGTTGTGATCGCCGTAAGGATCACGGGCCAAATACTGGTCGTGGTTGTGATTGCCGTAAGGATCACGAGGTGTCTCTGGGTTGGCATGTTTGTGATCCAGGAACGATCACAGTTGGTAAGCTAGTCCGAGGGACGATTATCACAAGTGCATGGTCACAACATGTTGGATATATATATTGTTGCATTATTATTAATTGGTTAATTGTCATGATATTGCTTGTCATTATGTTTATGCTTGTTGTGAGCTTGCAAGTACATTCAATGTACTAACCTGGCGTGTCATGCCAGATTTCAGGAAAGTTCTGTTGGGAAGGAGTGCTATCCGAGTCTAGATCGTGTCCACATCGGTGTCCCTGTGCTATGGAGTTCCGCTACAATGTTGTTCCGCTGCCATGTAGTTGTCGTGATCGAGGCCCCTTTATGTTCACTAAATAATGTACATATTGTTCAGCCGCACCGTGTGTGCCGCTTGGCCTCTCCAACTGTTGTAATATAAACTCTGATCCGCTAGCTTCACTAAAGAGGTTGTTTTCTGTACCAAGTTGTTGTGTGTTGCGAGAAGACAAGGTCTGTGGGCTGGCAATGCATGGTAAACCGGTTGCTTTGAGCCGGGGTGCCACAACACTTGGTATCAGAGCCACGCTGACTGTAGGCCATGCTAGACTACGACGAGTTAACCGGACGCTAGATACGAGTTGTAGTTGAGTGCCGGTAGCATTTGTAGCTGGTTGTTGCATTGCATGCACTGATTTTTATTGTTACGCTAACCTGCTAATTGTTGTGAGTGTAGATGGCTCCGGTGCCATATCCGTGCCAGTTGCAGCTGATGCCGTACATGTCACCGCATCTCCTCGGTAACGTGTGGCGTCGGCTGTACCCCCTCGGTGACGACCCGGCCTATCGTGTGTACCGGGAGCGTCTAGCTGACTCAGTGTATGAGTATCACGCCGTGGTTACTCTGTGCACTAGTTCCGATCCCAGCACTTACACACGTACCTCTTGGAGCGGTTGTGCTTCTACCGCTTCTCAGGTTGTCCAGTTTGCTGCATTCGAGGTCCTTGTTGAGGTTCGCTACAATGAGGTCCAGATGCAGAACCACACAGGTTTCTATTACTATCCTTCTCTGCACGATAATGGTCGTGTTCGTTTCCCTATTATTGATCCGGAGTCTGATAGTGTTTCTAGCCACCTTTCTCGCTACATCACTGCTAGCTATCTTATGATCTACGAGCTAGCTCGAGAGCTGACTCGTGCCAGTACTGCTTTAGCCTCGGCTAGATCGGCCACTACTCCAGCATCTGTAGGATTTACTCCCTATATTCTAGCCAGTTCTACTTCCCCTGTTTCACCGGTTACTCCTCCGAGTAGCTCGGGCACTGCGACCGTGAGTCCACTCAGTGCTCCTGCTGAGTGGGTTTCACTTCTCGCCACTTCTATAGCCCCGATGCTTCACCCTACACCTACCCCAGAGGGAGATCCCTCGAGGCAGCATCGTCGCGTCACCTGTAACCCGTAGGTCTCAGTTAACCCCGTCAGTTCAGGATCTGAGTCCGCTTCAGGAGAGGACCCCGCAGCACCAGCAGAGCAGTAGAGCTTCTGAGTATTCGCAGTCGTCAGGATGGTGTGTGGATGTAGTCGTACGAGTCATGATGTTTCGCTTCATGTATGAGAGTAGCTGAACCTGGCATGTTGTTATGTCTCATGTATTAGTCTATGTATAATTATGTTGGAACGCTATTTTATTTGCCGCATTTTCTTCATCCTTTCGGTTTTTCTCGGGCTGTTGTTGCTGGCTTTCCCCCCCAATTTATTTTGAATGCTTCTCATCTCGGTTGCGTTGCCTTGGGAAAAATCATATTAGTATGATGCGGGGAGGCAGTAGTAGCAACATTCGCGAGGGTTCTCCTGTTCGTCGTTCTGCATGATAGGCAGGACACTCACCCGAGCTATACGTTCCACCATCGCCTCCACCGCCAAATCCGCCCTCCACCAAGCAAATTCTGCGTATGTTTGAGGAAAGATGGAATAATGATCTGATTGGAATATTAAGAAGTGTTCAAGCTGTGGTTGGACAGAATGGGAATCAACCCGGTCATCACTCCAAGCTGTCAGATTTTCAAAGGACCAAGCCTCCCAGTTTCAGTCAGGCTGTTGATCCCTTGGATGCAGATGATTGGTTGAGAACTATGGAGAAGAAACTTGAGATTGTTCGTACTGAAGAAGGAGATAAGGTTCCATTTGCAACTCATTATCTTGAAGGCACTACTGCCATATTGTGGGAAACTGAAAGAGCCATGTGGTCTGCTGATGAACAAATCACCTGGTCAAGATTAAAGGAACGATTCCAGAAATATCATATCCCAACGGGAATTATGAAGACTAAGCAGCGTGAATTTCTCGCGCTCCTCCAAGGAAGTCAGTCTGTGGGTGAATATTTGCAAAAATTCAATCATCTGTCACATTACTCCCTATATGACATGGCCACTGAAGAAAGGAAGATTGACAGATTTCTTGGTGGATTAAACCCGCAACTCAGGTGTACTCTCAGTATGTTCGATTTCCCAGACTTCCAAACCCTGGTGAACAAGGCTTTCATTGTTGAAAGAGAGCACAAGCTTGTATCGGATAATAAGTCTGCCAACAACGATCACAAGTGCAAGTTTGAGCCAAGAAAGGAGATACAACCAGTGCAGAAGGCTCGTACCGGTCAATAGACTTAGGTGGAATACAAGCCCAATTGGCAGCAGAATGTTAACAAAACCACCACTCAAGTCAAGAACGTCGTAACCAACCCAGTGCAAGAGGAGCGTCTGCGCAACAATTCTTGCTTCAGCTGTGGGCAAACCAGACATTATGCCAAACAGTGTCCCAAGAACAACCGATCAAATGCTATATTCCGGCCACAAGTCCATTATATGGAGTTATGCCCTAACCAACAAAATATCATGGGATACATTCATCGCATCTCCGCCGATGAAGTCCAAGAGATCCCCGAAGTCATCATTGGTATGTTTTCTGTTAATAACATACCTGCAGTGATTTTATTTGACTCTGGGGCTTCCCACTCTTTTATTTCTCGGAGTTTTGTTGCCCAAAACAAATTTACTTGTTCGCTTTTGCGAAAGAATATGCTGGTACAAACCCCGGGATCCATAATCAGAAGCAATCTGGTCTGCCGCAATCTGGAAGTTAATGTCAATGGAGTCCGTTTTCCAACTTCTTTGATAATTATTGAGTCTGCTAAGTTGGATGTTATCTTGGGTATGAATTGGCTGACTCAGTATCATGTATGCATAAATTGTGCAACCCGAGAAGTCACTTTGACCAGCCAAGAAGAACAGACTACAAAATTCTATGCTCGCAGAAGTATACCCACAAAAGAAATGGTTTTCACCACAGTGGCTGAAGTGGAATTAATTCCTGTGGTCAGTGAGTTTCTTGATGTATTTCCAGAAGAACTGCCAGGCATGCCACCTGATCGAGAGCTTGAGTTTGCAATAGATCTTTTGCCCGGAACCACACCAATACACAAGAAGCATTACCGAATGCCTTCATTAGAATTAGTGGAGCTAAAGAAACAACTTGATGAAATGCTCCAGAAAGGATATATCCATCCCAGCTCTTCACCATGGGGATCACCTGCTATCTTCGTGGACAAAAAGGATGACAGCCTCCGCATGTGTGTGGATTACCGTCAACTGAATGATGTCACAATCAAAAATAAATATCGACTGCCAAGAATTGATGAGCTGTTTGATCAGCTCAGTGGGGCCAAGGTATTCTCCAAGATTGATTTACGGACTGGATACCATCAGCTCAAGATTAAAAAGGTGGATATTCCTAAGACCGCATTCACGACTCGATACGGTCTTTATGAATATACAGTTATGTCTTTTGGTCTCACCAACGCCCCTGCCTTCTTCATGCATATGGTGAACAAGGTATTCATGGACTTCCTCGATAAGTTCATGGTAGTATTCATCGACGATATACTTATTTACTCAAGAAGTGAAGAAGAGCATAAAGAACACCTCCGAGCAGTGTTACAACGACTCTATGAACATCAGTTATACGCCAAATTCAGTAAATGTGAGTTTTGGCTCAAGCAAGTTGGATTTCTTGGACATGTGTTATTCGCCGAAGGTATAGTCATGGACCCGAGCAAAGTAAATGATGTACTCGATTGGTTGCCACCCACAACCGTATCTCAGATTTGGAGTTTTCTTGGATTAGCCAGATATTACCGTCGTTTCATTGAAGGATTTTCCAAGATTGCTAAACCCATGATGAAGCTGCTAAAAAAGGATAAGAAGTTTGAATGGACTGAGGACTGTGAGAAAAGTTTCAATGAGTTAAAGATACTGCTGACAACTGCACCGGTATTGCCTCTTCTAGATATCTACCGTAGTTTTGATGTGTATTGCGACGCTTCCAGACAAGGACTGGGATGCGTACTTATGCAAGACGGCAAGGTAGTAGCTTATGCCTCACAATAGCTACGACCCCACGAAGGAAATTATCCTACTCATGATTTGGAGTTGGCCATGGTGGTTCATGCTTTGAAAATTTGGAGACACTATCTCATCGGGAAGAGGTGCCAAATTTTTACAGATCACAGAAGTCTCAAGTATATATTTACTCAGCCAGATTTAAATCTCCGTCAACAAAGATGGCTTCAGTTAGTCAAGGATTATGACCTTGGAATAAATTACCACCCGGGTAAGGCCAACGTGGTTGCCGATGCGCTCAGTCGAAAGCCCGTCATCTTAAATGTCATATTGGAATCCTTGCATCCTGAACTTCAAGAAGAGATTGCTCAGCTCCACCTGGTCAAAGTTGAGGATGGCCTTGCTAATATTTTGGAAGTGACCCCCACCCTTGAGGAAGAGATCCACAAGGCCCAGCTAGATGACACCAATCTGCAAAAGCGAGCCAAGCAAATGGTAGCAAGTCAGACTTCCGATTTCTCGAAGGATCAGTTCGGTACCCTCCGATTCAGGGGAAGGATTTGTGTGCCCAATCAAGCAGATTTAAAACAGAAGATCCTGTCAAAAGCCCACAAATCCTCGTATTCAATTCACCCTGGAGGTACGAAAATGTATGAAGACCTTCGACAAATATTCTGGTGGGATGGAATGAAGAAAGACACTGCCTATTTTGTGGCCTGTTGCGACATACGCAACAAAGTGAAGGCAGAGCATCAGAAGCCAGCCGGACTTCTCCAACCGCTGCTAGTGTCACAATGGAAATGGGATGATGTATGTATGGATTTTATCACAGGCCTACCTAAGACTCGACGGGGCAATGATGCAATCTGGGTCATAGTGGATACGTTAACCAAGGTAGCCCACTTTATCCCGACCAGGACCACATATCGAGCAGATGAACTTGCCCAACTGTATGTATCCAGAATAGTCAGTCTGCATGGAGTCCCTCGAACCATCACTTCTGACCGAGGTTCACTTTTTACCTCTGCTTTTTGGTTCTGTCTCCATCAAGCCTTGGGGACGACATTGAAATACAGTACCGCTTATCACCCTCAGATTGATGGACAAACAGAGCGGGTAAATCAAATACTTGAAGATATGCTGCGAGCCTGTGCGTTGGCCCAAGGACCAAAATGGGAAGACTGTTTGCCTTATGCTGAGTTCTCTTATAACAATAGCTTCCAGACTAGTTTAAAGATGTCCCCATATGAAGCTTTGTATGGCCGTAAGTGTCACACTCCTTTAAATTGGTCTCAAACTAGAGATAACCGTATTTTCGGAATGGATCTCATGCTGGAAGACGAGAAGCAAGTCAAGGAAATCAGAGACAGATTGCAGTTAGCCAAATCTCGACAAAAGAGTTATTATGATGCAAAGCACCGACAGATCAGTTTTGAACCCGGAGAACATGTATACCTTCGAGTCACGCCTATGAAAGGAATCAAGAGATTTCAGACTCGTGGAAAGTTGGCACCCAGATTTATTGGTCCATTTCCAGTTATGTCACGAGTGGGTACTGTTGCATATCAGTTGGAGCTACCCCCTGAATTGCCAGACATGCACAACATGTTTCATGTTTCATAGTTACGGTGCTGCATATTGCCGCTTGAGAAAAAGACTGATGTGACAGAAATAGAGCTGACAAATGATTTAACATATGAAGAGAGGCCAGTTAAATTTTTGGATCAGATGGAAAGAGTCACTCGCAGTAAAGCAAGGAAGTTCTACAAAGTCCAATGGAAGCATCACACTGAGTCAGAATCGACATGGGAATCAGAAGAATTTCTAAGGGCACATGATCCAGAATGGTTTTCCCAAGCAACCGAATCTCGAGGACGAGATTCATTCTAAGTGGGGGAGGTTTGTGACAGCCTGGTTTTTGCCCCCTCTTCTTTGCCTGATTTCCAGTTGGTTTGAATTCGAATTTGGAGTTTTGAATCCTTTCATTTGGACTTAACCACTTGGGTACCCCTTGACTTTCACCCAAGTGCTTCATCCCCTCTCAAACCATCACTCCATCCCTGGTTAATCTCAAAATATCATTTGGAATATTTTTCTTTAATGAAAAATATTCATTTCCCCCTCCAAAATCCCAGCTAGCTCAATGTGATCCAAAGCAACCCCAATTTTTCTGGCCCATAAAATCCTAAGAAAAATCCCAATTATCCTTTGAACCCTAGAGCACCTTTCTGAGCAAAAATATTTCAATACTTTTTGGAATATTTTGGCTACAGAAAATATTTTCATTTCTAGAAAGAAATGGTAGTTTCTTCAGCAACTACCCTTTTACTAGCTCCATTGTAGCTGGTTTTTCTTGTGCATCTTACCTTAGTAAATGTTGGCTAGCCTCCAAAGCCCAGCCCTCAACTCCTAGTGGTTTGACCACAGTAAACCTTCAAAGTTACTGTCCAGAAACTTACCTGGAGTGTAAACTCATTTCTACTGCACCTTAAACCCAACCCAAGCCTGGTAACACTCAAAACTACCACGGACTACATGCCAGACATAAAGTTTGCGCTTAGGTTGGCCTGAGGTCATAGTTCACGCGGTGACCGCGTTCGTCCAGGCATGCTGGCATGCAAAACATGCGCTCTGAGTGCCGTCGAGTGCTCTGTTGCGTGCGTGCTCGCTGCCCAGCCTGCCCGAGCGTGCCAAACCGCGCCACCATCACCGTCTCTACTCACTTAACTCCGCCCTGGCACTCGCCGACGCTGGAGCTTGACACAGCGGGCACGGGCACGGTCTGGCCAACGCCATAGTGTGCGGCGCACTGTGCTCATTGTCTTCCTCTCGCCCCTGTGCTCGTCCGCCCTCGCCAACAGTCCCCGCGTGAGCTACGTCTTCTTCCCCCTCTCTCAACTACACCGTTTGTCACCGGGCGCCGTGATAGGTCTCCTCCGGCAGAGCCTAAACCCCCCTCGCCGCTCGCCTATAAATACGGCCACCCCCAGCCTCCTCGAGCACCTCACTCCACTCCCACACACTCCACAAACTCGTAGAGAGCTGTAGCCCGGTTGGGCAGGTCGTAGACTGCCGTCCCTGAGCTCAAGCTCGCCGGCAATCCCCTCGGGTCGTCCCCGTAGCTCCAGCGCTTCCCAGGCCAGGGCAACCCTCCCAGGGCCTCCGCCACTCTCTGGTGGTGCCGTTCCGCCCGGTTGGAGCCCCTAGAGTCGCCCCTAGCCGCCGTCGTCTTCGACTCCGGCGACCGCTGCTCTCCGCCTCCGCTGGAGAGGCTGTTTCCGGCGTTGTCCAACCACCCCTAGCCATCCTACGGGTACGGGCAGGTGCGCCTTCGTCTTCTCCCTCCATCCCTCCCTCTCGTTTTGGCCCAAGAGCCCTCGCCGCCGGCGTGCGCTCCGGCGAAGCCTCGCCGCCCTCTGTTTCCCTCTTCCCCTCCTCCTCACCTGACTAGTGGGGCCCGCTAGTCAGCCACTCTGTACGACCGTGAACCGGTACAAGTGGTGGCGTCCTGGGCTTTTACGCCTTGGACGTCACCCCCCCAGTCTATTTATTTTTAATTCAAATTTCATTTAAATCCAGAGAACTTCAAATGGCCACAACTTTTTATCTATAAGTCCAAATGCATTGATTCTTTTTGCATTGTGTTCTTTGTCCAAAAATCTAGTAGCTCACCAAAGTTGGGATTTTTCCCTGCTGTCTAGATTTTCTGGTGTATTCCAGAAGGTTTCTTGATGATTTATTTTTGTGTATTTATTTATTTTCAGAAGACCAGGCTTGTCCTGAGGATCACCAGGAGGTTTGTGAACCTCATCTGCACTAAGGCAAGCCACAACGACATTTTCATAGTTCCACTACAATATTTGTGATTTTCTACTTAAACAAATGATTATTCATGCATTTAAATTATTAATATGTTAATTATATTTTGTTAAATGCTTGTTAAAGTAAATATGCTTGATTTTTCAGAAAGATTGAAGTAAACTTAGTTGGTAAACTAACAATGGTTTAGTTATTGGGTGATGAAAGATAGTATAGTTATGGATATAAATAATTAGTGAGAGTATGTTCTTGCATGAGTAAAAAGAATAAATTTGCTAGAAAAGATTCTGGTTGAAGTAAGGTTTGATCTTAACCAGAAAAGTATCATGAGTTGTTGATGCTTAGTGTGAGCATAGTTGACTCAGTCATTTCTGTTGATATGTGATGCATATGTTGGTGATGCATGTCACGGTATTATGACGCCAGTTATTTTCACTTTAAGTTGAACCTGTTAATAACTCAACTTGAATATGTTGTTGACCGGGTCATGGTGCCGCCAAATCGAGTCTTTCCCAGTGCAACCACATTTGCCGGTATGGGACAACCTTCATTCGTTTCATTTTCATGCCTCTGGTCGGTGCCTCCATCTAGGGAAGGTTATGGGCGTGCTGTTCCCTGGCCCGGTAAGCAGGCATAACCTTGTGTGCCCGTTGTTAAGTTTTTGGTACCGGGTCCCCGTGTGGGATCGTGGCCACGACGGTGGTCGTTGTGTCTTTGGTAGACACGGCGCCACCCAGGACTAGCCCGATGGGGAGTGAGTCGGAGTGGCCGGGAGAGTGACATGGCAATGGAGGGGTTTCGTCGGAATGCCGTTGGTCCACCCGAATGGGAGTACGAGGCCATGGGTTCAATGGTGCGGGTATAGTGTACTAACCTCTGTAGAGTGTATATTAATCTATCGATAGCCGAGTCCACGGTTAAAGACACGCTCGAAAGTAGGTCACACCATGGGTCTACATTTAATTAATTTTGCACACTAAGTATGAAGTTTGCATTGTGTGGGTGGCGGGAAGGCCATCGTGTTGATTTGGACAAGATATTGGTCGTGGTTGTGATCGCCGTAAGGATCATGGGCCAAAAACTAGTCGTGGTTGTGATCGCCGTAAGGATCACGGGCCAAATACTGGTCGTGGTTGTGATCGCCGTAAGGATCACGAGGTGTCTCTGGGTTGGCGTGTTTGTGATCCAGGAACGATCACGGTTGGTAAGCCAGTCCGAGGGACGCTTATCACAAGTGCATGGTCACAACATGTTGGATATATATATTGTTACATTATTATTAATTGGTTAATTGTCATTATATTGCTTGTCATTATGTTTATGCTTGTTGTGAGCTTGCAAGTACATTCAATGTACTGACCTGGCGTGTCATGCCAGATTTCAAGAAAGTTCTGTTGGGAAGGAGTGCTATCCGAGTGTAGATCGTGTCCACATCGGTGTCCCTGTGCTATGGAGTTCTGCTACAACGTTGTTCCGCTGCCGTGTAGTTGTCGTGTTCGAGGCCCCTTTATGTTTGCTAAATAATGTACATATTGTTCAGCCACACCGTGTGTGCCGCTTGGCCTCGCCAACTGTTGTAATATAAACTCTGATCCGCTAGCTTCAATAAAGCAGTTGTTTTCTGTACCAAGTTGTTGTTGTGTGTTGCCAGAAGACAAGGTCTGTGGGCTGGCAATGCATGGTAAACCGGTTGCTCTGAGCCGGGGTGCCACAGCTAGCCCCACCTACCTTTCCCTCTCATGGGAGAAAGGAAAGGGGGGGGGGGTGAGGGAGTCCTGGATTAGGGGGTGTCGGATAGCCGAACTATCATCATCGGCCGGACTCCAAGACTATGAAGACACAAGATTGAAGACTTCGTCCCGTGTCCGGATGGGACTTTCCTTGGCGTGGAAGGCAAGCTTGGCGATACGGATATGTAGATCTCCTACCATTGTAACCGACTCTGTGTAACCCTATCCCTCTCCGGTGTCTATATAAACCGGATGGCTGTAGTCCATAGGACGGATAACAATCATACCATAGGCTAGCTTCTAGGGTTTAGCCTCCTTGATCTCGTGGTAGATCTACTCTTGTAATACCCACATCATCAATATCAATCAAGCAGGACGTAGGGTTTTACCTCCATCAAGAGGGCCCGAACCTGGGTAAAACATCGTGTCCCTTGTCTCCTGTTACCAACCGCCTAGATGCACAGTTCGGGACCCCCTACCCGAGATCCGCCAGTTTTGACACGACATTGGTGCTTTCATTGAGAGTTCCTCTATGCCGTCGCAATCAGGAGGGATGCCTTTTCCCGTCTTTAAAGATGACGCCGTCGTCAAGGGAGCTTTGGCCACCGGCCAAACTATCCGGCTAGGCAGTTTTCTTATGACCGCCTGTTCGGCCACTGCTCTGACAATGACCTCTCAGGTCATCAAAAGCGATCTTCACGTCAACTCGGAATTCGTTGAGCAGCTAGACCCGATGGAGCTCTCCTCCGTAAATGAGCTCTTGGATCGGATCGCCGCCCTAGGAGTCGCCACAGACTACAATCAGATTGGGCTTAAAACCGATCAGAGAGAAATTAACTCTCCCCAGGCTACCCACCACATTGTTGTGGTAGAAGAACAACGCAGCGATTCTTCATCTATGTTAAAGACCAGTTATGTCCGGATTCCCGATCCCTCCATGCCGGATTCCCGCGGAGGGATGGACGTCAATCAAGTACTGAACCTAAAGTCAGGCTTCGGACCAGATTTGTTGGACAACATCCAGCAATCCAAGCTTCCAAATCCGGAAACTTCTCGGCCTTTGATCCTCAGAGGGGGCGAGGTTCCGAATTTAATTCCGCCCGCCCACCCAAACATAAGCGATCTATCTCAAATACGGCAAGAGCCCGATGAAACAGTACATCATTACTGGGCCAGATTCCTCCTGGTTATGGACAGGATAAAGGACTGCCGTGAAGAAAGCACAATCTCAATTTTCTACAACAATTGCACGGACAAGGGAATCATGAACGCCATAAGTCGTCGCGAAGTTACACGCTTCGCCGACCTAGCGACCATAGTACAAAAATACTGTGCGATGGAGAGTGCCTGGAAAACCTAAACCAGGTTTTGGGACAATCCGGCCCTGAACACAACCCTAGTTTGAAATAAAAGGGTGCGTCATACTCAAGCACCTGGGTTAAAAACCAAAATGCAAAAACCTCCTAAAGGGCACGGAACCGTACTGGAGGGATGGCTCAACGGACCCTGTAAAATCCATAGTACAGAAGGCGCCACTCCAACACATAGCCTTCGAGCATGTTGGATACTACGGCAGGTGGCCAAAAGTGGCGAAGGCTTTCTAGCCCCGGGTAACCAGCCCAGCAGTACCAGTACAGTATTAACAGTCTTCGAGACTTTCGCATCAAATAACATGCGGAAACGAACAATCCGCAGCCTCGCCAAAGTCTACCAACTAGCAACAACAAATCCATGGAGCGACACGGCTATCAAAGCCAGCGACGAACCTAAATTCCGAACAGTCCGAGCACCACCCGCATTGGTCCTCAGTCCGATAGTGGACGGCTTTCGTCTTACCAAGGTACTCATGGATGGCGGCAGCGGATTAAACCTCATCTACGAGGAAACCCTCCAAAAAATGGAAATTGACTGGATCCGCATTGAGCGAAGCAGCACAACCTTTAGAGGAATAATCCCTAGTCGGGAAGTACGCTGCACAGGAAAAATCACACTAGATGTAGTGTTCGGCTCGCCAGACAATTACAGGTCCGAGGAAGTCATGTTCCAAGTGGCCCCGTTCGGCAGCGGATATCACGCCTTGTTAGGGCGAGAGGCATTCACAATCTTCCAAGCTATACCCCATTACGGGTACATGAAGCTTAAAATGCCCGGGCCCAATGGAATCATCACTCTTGTCAGTGATCCAGATATAGCACTCCGCGCTGAAAATAAGACAGCCGCACTGGCCCTAGAGGCATTATCCGAAGCCCTAGCGGCAGAGGAACTCACTGCGCTACGCTCCATGGTGGATAGGGACGATGTGATACTCGATAAGAGGTCTAAATCCACCTCTTTTAAACTAGCAGACAAAATAGTCAAATTCCAGGTCCATCCAACGGACCCCACAAAGACGGCCTCCATTGGGGCATAATTAAACCCTGATGTAGAAGCCACACTACGAGAATTCCTTCAGGAAAATTGGGACATTTTTGCCTGGCACCCTTCAGATATGCCAGGAATCCCACGCAGGCTGGCAGAACACAGCCTAAATATCCTAAAAGGATTCAAGCCAGTTAAACAGGCTCTTCGGAGATTTTCCGAACCCAAAAGATAGGCAATGGGAGAGGAGCTAGCCAAACTCCTAGAAGCCGGATTCATCAGAGATATAAAACATCCGGATTGGCTAGCAAACCTGGTAATGGTACCAAAAAAGGACAAATCCTGGCGCCTTTGTGTCGATTTCAAAGACCTTAACAAGGCATGTCCAAAGGATCCTTTCCCCTCCCCCGCATCGATCAAATCATCGATGCTACCGCAGGGCATGATTCATTGTGCTTCCTCGACGCATACTCCGGATACCATCAAATCAAGATGGCGGAAAAAGACCAGGCCGTAATGGCATTCATTACTCCATACGGACCATTCTGCTTCAACACAATGCCCTTCGGACTCAAAAACGCTGGCGCAACATATCAGCGCATGATTCAGACATGTCTGGCTACCCAGATAGGCAAAACAGTGGAGGCATACGTAGACGATGTGGTCGTTAAGACCAAACACGTCGAAACTCTAGTAGACGATTTGAGGCTTACATTCGACAACCTCTGAGCATACGACATTAAGCTCAACCCGGAAAAATGTGTTTTCGGCGTACCAGCCGGAAAGCTCTTGGGCTTCATTGTATCCGGTAGAGGAACTGAAGCAAACCCAGCCAAGATCCGAGCTCTGTCACAATTGGATATCCCAAAAGACCTCAAACAAATACAAAAACTAACTGGATGCGTGGCGGCTCTAAGCCGCTTCATCTCCCACTTGGGAGAAAAGGCGCTGCCCCTCTATCGCCTCCTCCGGCGCACCGAACACTTTGAATGGACGGATGCTGCCACGGCCGGACTCGAAGAAATTAAGGCCATATTGGCAACAAATCTGGTCCTGGCCGCGCCCAACCTGGGCGAACCTATGTTATTATATATCGCGAGAACACATCAAGTTGTCAGCGCCGTACTCGTCGTCGAACGAGAAACAGAAGGGCACAAATTCCCTCTTCAAAAACCAGTGTACTACGTATCCACTGTCTTAACTCCATGCAAGTCCCGGTACCCACATTATCAAAAGATAGCGTATACGGTGTTCATGGCACCCCGGAAGCTGCGACACTACTTTCAAGAGTGTTCCATAACGGTGGCCTCCGAAGTACCTCTCAACGATATTATAAACAATCGCGACCGCGATGGGCAGGATTGCAAAATGGGCCATTGAGCTCTTACCATTTGACATAACCTACAAACCACGGTGAGCTATAAAGTCGCAAGTTTTGGCTGACTTCATCGCCGAATGGACCGAAGCCGAACTCCCTAAAGAGTACGGCGCATACTCCAATTGGATCATGCATTTCGACGGCTCCAAAATGTTGGCTGGCTTGGGGGCTGGCGTCGTCTTGACGTCCCCAACCGGAGACACAGTCCAATACGTACTTCAAATAATGTACACGGACTCCAACAACGCAGCCAAATACGAGGCCCTTCTACATGGTCTCCGGATTGCAATCTCCATGGGTATTCAACGCCTAGAGGTGCGCGGGGATTCAAACCTCGCAATATCCCAAGTAAATGGAGACTTTGACGCCAAGGATCCGAAAATGGCAGCCTACAGTAACACCGTCCTAAAAATGTCAGCTCGGTTCGAAGGACTCGAATTCCACCATGTAGCCCGGGATAATAACCAGGCAGCAGACGTGTTGGCACGCATCGGCGCAAAACGCGATGCTGTCCCTCCAAACATCTTCCTGGAGCGGCTCTTTAAGCCATCCGTATTATGGGAAGAGGAGTCCGGAAATAACAACCCGGAACCAACCGCACCACCCAACACGGAACATTCTGACACAATCGGTGGCTCAGCGAATGAAATAACACCTTCAGCCCACGAAATAATGGCAGTAATTGCCCCGTGGACGGAACCATTCCTAGCCTACTTAATCAGGCAGGAACTTCCCGAAGACCAAAATGAGGCCCGCTGCATAGTTCGGCGATCTAAAGCCTACAAGGTCCATGAGGGAGAAATTTATAAGAAAAGCACAACCGGAGTCCTTCAAAGGTGTATCTTCAAAGAGGAAGGGCGAAATCTCCTGGCTGAAATTCACGCCGGACTCGGCGGGCACCACGCTGCAGCCCGGGCCCTTGTAGGCAAGGCCTTCCGTACAGGATTTTATTGGCCGACAGCCCGGGCAGACGCTCAGGACTTTGTCCAACGATGCGTCGGTTGCCAGCTCTTTGCTAATCAAAGCCACATGCCACCCACCGCCCTCAAAACTATACCCATCACTTGGCCGTTCGCGGTCTGGGGGCTTGACATGGTTGGACCCCTTAAAAGGGGAACCCACAAGCAAAAATACTTATTGGTCATGGTGGACAAATTCACCAAATGGATAGAGGCCAAGCCGGTTAAAACGGCAGAATCCGGACCTATGATAGACTTCATATCCGGGGTAGTACACCGTTTTGGCGTCCCCCACAACATCATCACTGATAGCGGCACGAATTTCACGGCCGACGAGGTTAAACTCTGGTGCAAGAACATGGGCATCAAGCTCGACTATGCTTCAGTCTATCACCCTCAAACTAACGGTCAAGTGGAACGAGCAAATGGTCTAATCATGAGCGGCATTAAACCCCGATTAGTGCAGTCCCTCACGGAATCTAACACGCACTGGGTAGAGGACCTCGACTCCGTACTTTGGGGGCTGCGGACCACGCCAAACCGCACTACCGGATTCACACCATTTTTATGGTATACGGCGCTGAGGCAGTTTTGCCCTGCGATATAATTCATGACTCACCTCGTGTGCGCATGTACGAAGAAAGAGAAGCCGAGTTGGATCGGCAGGACAGTTTGGACGCCTTAGAGGAGGAGCGCGACGTGGCAAAATCCAGTTCCGCATTCTATCAGCAGCAGGCTCGAAGATATCAAAGCAGAGAAGTACGGACCAAAACTTACAATATTGGCGAGCTAGTTCTACGCCTGCCGGACAAGAAAAAGGACAAACTTAAGCCCAAATGGGAAGGTCCCTTCATCATCGACCAAGTCCTTACTGGCGGTGCATACCGTCTACGCAACGCATCTAACAACCGACTCGAGCCAAACCCATGGAACGCAGCCCGTCTCCGAAGATTCTACGCCTATCGCCGGACTCAGAGTTCGTCTCCTTCCTCCGTCCACCTTTCATATTTTTTCGCTGTCTTTGTTTTCCCTCCTCCCCCCCTTTTCAGTACAAGTCTCTTGAGGGCTGATCTGCGCTTTGTTCGCACTCACTTGATGTGCTACTCGCACTCGTTATACCTGGGGGCTTCTTTAACAGAAGCTTATTTATATGGGCTTCATGCCCAACACATGTGTCACACTTCCGCATGTACCTTTTACTCACCATTATATGCATCGATATGACTTAAGTTTTGGCCAAGCTGGGTTGCCTGGCTCCTGTGCTTACCCCTACGTTCCCGATTGTTCGACTAGGAGGTAAAGGGAGCACCTCTGCGATTGTTACTGCCGGGTCAGCCGGATGTGTACCTCAGACTGGGTGAAGCCGAAGGCTAGCGTTCTTAAGGGAATATTCGGTCGGTGACCTGAAAGATGATTTATTACTTATTTATTTATCTGCCCCCAGATGCTTTTTCTGCTCTTTTCGCAGTCCGGACATGCACTTTAGGGCATGCCTCCCAGGGAAAGGAACCCCTAACGGAACTATTCTCCCTGGAAGATGTTTCTTACTAACCATGTAATATAACATAGCTAGTTGGGCACTTGTCTGATAAAGCAATTATGACCCCTACGCCTTGTCTCCATGCATGCCCCGGTTTTTGTATAACCGTAAGGGTATCCGGACACACTCTGGACTATTGGGTCCCGAGGTTGAAGCGAAAAGGTCCGCAAAGACAAACGATCTACAATCCGGCTAGAAGGCATTTTACATGTCATTTTAAATTACATCGTCAAACTGACTGATTGTACTCCTCTTCAATCCCATCTAACAGGCTGTCTAATTTACAGTCCCGTTGGGAATATTTCACGGCCAACTCTACTTGGCCGTACATCAGGCTCACAGGGATCTCCTTCCCATCAGGCCCCACAGGTCTGACCTCGGCCATGTGGTTTGGATCAGCCTTCGTGTACCGCGTCTTCACCATGGCCCAGGCCTCCCTGGCGCCTTGACGGCAGGCTGATATCTTCCACAGATGGAAACGCTGCCGTACTCCCTAAAGCTTCTCAGCAAGTCCTCCAAGACCCTCGGGTAGGGAGTCGGAAGGCCATAAGGCCTGAACAACACCGCTCATCGCCTGCCGAACACGTTCGTGCAGTTGCAGCAGCTCGGGAAGAGGGTCTCCCATTGAACCAGGCATCTCCTCCACCGGACGACCCGTGAGCACACCTACAGACAGATTTCTGTCAATCGACTTCCTCGCCGAACTCTTCTTTTCAAAAGAGTTTGCTCAAGAACTTACTGTAAATGCCGCGACGAAGCCGCCGATTCTCCTTTACGGAGTTAGACAGCTGGACCTGAACATCTTTTAGTTCTTCGCCCAGCTGGGTGTTGTCATCTTGGAGTTTGTTCCTCTCCTGCTGCACCCTCATAAGCACCTTCTCGCCGGCCTTCAGCTGGCGCAGCAGATGTTGCTTGTCCGGATCTAGTCGGGCACCCTCTGCAATATTATTGTCAGACTATACACACACGCCGCACTTCATAAACTACTTCTCTTTTAGAAATATGAATTACCAAAGGGGGTCTCTGTGGCTCCCCCGGCAGCGGCTAGTGCGGCCTCAAGTTGGGCCTTGCATTCTTGAAGCTCCTGGGACAGGTGGGTATTCTTCTCCGTAAGATCCTGCATAACAAATGATCCTTAAATCAGTTAGTTTAACTATTTTAAGTCTCAGGGGCTACTGGCATATATAACTATTAAAATTCCTCACCCATATGTATTTTACATACTGCTCTGTGGCTCTGGTTAAACCATCTTGAGCAGCACGGAGGTACGCATCTCCCGCATTAAAGGCATTCAACGCCTCTGGGGAGAAACACGCGTCACGAAGAACTGTCCGACGGCGCCTGTGATTCATGGCGCTCTCCACCTCAGACCTGTGGCGGACAACCTATCAGCATCCTCCGTTGGAGGAGCATCCGGCTCGCGCCTTGCGCTCGCCTCCCCCTCCGGACCAGGCGTTGGAGCCTGGCTGGCGGAGGCTTGGTTGGCAGCCTCTCCAGGCTCAGTCCGGCGAGCGCTCTTTCTCCTGGAAGAATCATGAGCATTAATATACCTCCCAGGAGTCTTTCCCTTAAAAGACAATGGTGCGCCATACCTTTGCGGCGACGTTTCGATTCGCGCCGCACTCCTCTTCCGCCTGCTGGGCCGCACTGACCCTGGTTGGTCAGTCGCCGCAGGCTCGGCTTCCCGCCGTAAAGGCACCTCCTGTGAAGCACCGTTGGTACACGGTGGTCAGAAATAAGCATTAAAAAAGTAACGGTGTCAGGACTTCGGTCGTACTCACCTGGGAAGCCGGAGATAAACCGGGGTAGTCAGCTGTAATGACAACTAGAGCATTGTCTATGCTGAGCTGGTGGAACACCCCGTCAATCAGTTCCACCATAATGTCCGGATCCTCTCCAGAGGCCAGATCAAGGGATCTTCCCGGATCCTTGGGTTGTGGAGTCGGGCTTTCTATGCCCTCCACATCCCGGCGCAGTTCCTGCGTCGAAATCATAAAGTAAGACACTTATCTTTAAAAGCACGGATCGGATATATAAACGTCCGCCTACCCAGCTCCGAGGGTTACTCATGGAGAATCCATTCAATGGACTCGTGCGGAGGAAGTCCTCCTTCTCCCCCTTGTACAAGCCGGACAGGATCTTCACCAGATCGGCGGCCGATCCCGGCCCCTTGCGGCCATGACGGGTGGCGTCATTCTCCCCGTTGAAATCCCACATGGGGTGGCCCCTATATTGGAGCGGCTGCACCCCTCGCATAATGCATGTGGCCATGACTCCAATCATGGTTAATCCGGAATGGGCCAGTAACCGTATCCGGCCCATCAGATATTGAACGCTCCTATCATCTTCCTGTTGAGGGCTCCGCGGGCGCCAACTCAGGCGTTTCTTCAGAGGAGCGTTGCTAAACTCCGAGAGGCCGATCCGAACTGGATCCGGTAGCGGGGCGTCTTCCATATAGAACCACTCCAAAGGCCAGTCTTCGGATGCCTTCTTTGGGGTTCCGGATAGATATTCGGTCCCGGCGATGCGCCATATTTCGGCTCCGCCCACTTGATATATCGACCCGTCGTGAGAATGGGGTACGAGGCAAAACAGTCTCTTCCATAGCGCAAAATGGGGCTCGATGCCCAAGAACAGCTCTCAAAGAGCTACAAAGCCCGCGATGTGTAAAATGGAGGCAGGTGTAAGGTGGTGAAGTTGGAGTCCATAGAACTCCAGGAGCCTCCGGAGAAACGGATGTATGGGAAATCCGAGTCCCCTTATTAAGTAGGGGACGAAGCATACCCGCTCTCCTTTGGAGGGATTGGGGACGCTCTCCGCCTGCTTCCCACCCTTGTAGGTGGCCAGTCCGGCTTGAACCGGAACCATAAAGGCTGGGGGAAGGTATCCCTCTGCTTGGAGCGTCACTAACTCGCTATGCGGGACTGAGCATCTTCTCCAATCTCCTGGCTGAGGACTAGGAGTGCGAGAAGAGGAGCCGCGTCGACTGTCCATGTTGGAATGGATTTTCGTCAGATGCGCTTCGATGAGTACTTGCGGAAGGAGGAAGGTGTGATTCGGATCTGGATCCTCGCCTCTCTTATAGGCGGCTTATTCGTGCAGCTAGGGGGGTAAAACATAAAAATACCCTGGCTTTTTGCATTCATACAACACATGGAAGAGGGCCATTATTGGACGTGGAAGCCAAGGAGCGCAACATTTATGAAGGAACTGGACACTATTCGGCAAACACATGGAACATGTAGGGGAACCCGCCTTGCAAACGCCGAAGACAATATACGCGCCAGACTCGTCATCATTGAAGCCTGGTTCGGGGGCTACTGAGGGAGTCCTGGATTAGGGGGTGTCCGGATAGCCGAACTATCATCATCGGCCGGACTCCAAGACTATGAAGATACAAGATTGAAGACTTTGTCCCGTGTCCGGATGGGACTTTCCTTGGCGTGGAAGGCAAGCTTGGCGATACGGATATGTAGATCTCCTACCATTGTAACCGACTCTGTGTAACCCTAGCCCTCTCCGGTGTCTATATAAACCGGATGGCTGTAGTCCATAGGACGAATAACAATCATACCAAAGGCTAGCTTCTAGGGTTTAGCCTCCTTGATCTCATGGTAGATCTACACTTGTAATACCCACATCATCAATATCAATCAAGCAGGACGTAGGGTTTTACTTCCATCAAGAGGGCCCGAACTTGGGTAAAACATCGTGTCCCTTGTCTCCTATTACCATCCGCCTAGACGCATAGTTCGGGACCCCCTACCCGAGATCCGCCAGTTTTGACACGGAAAGGGGGCGTGCTACGTCTTGAGCTTGCGTTGGTTTTCCTCGAAGAGGAGAGGGTGATGCAGTAATAGTAGCATAAGTATTTCCCTCAGTTTTTGAGAACCAAGGTATCATTCCAGTAGGAGGATCCTCAAAAGTCCCACACACCTACACAAACAAACTGAGAACTCGCAACCAACGCGATAAAGGGGTTCTCAATCCCTTCACGGCCACTTGCAAAAGTGAGATCTAATAAAGATAGTAAGATAAGATAAATATATTTTTGGTATTTTATAATATAGATGCAAAAAGTAAAGATGCAAATAGAAGTAGATTGGAAGCAAATATGATAAGAGATAGACCCGGGGGCCATAGGTTTCACTAGAGGCTTCTCTCAAGATAGCATAAGTATTACGATGGGTGAACAAATTACTGTCGAGCAATTGATAGAAAAGCGAATAATTATGAGATTATCTAGGCATGATCATGTATATAGGCATCACGTCCATAACAAGTAGACCGACTCCTGCCTGCATCTACTACTATTACTCCACACATTGACTGACTCCTGCCTGCATCTAGAGTATTAAGTTCATAAGAACAGAGTAACGGATTAAAAAAGATGACATGATGTAGAGGGATAAACTCAAGCAATATGATATAAACCCCATCTTGTTATCCTCGATGGCAACAATACAATACGTGCCTTGCAACCCTTTCTGTCACTGGGTAAGGACACCGCAAGATTGAACCCAAAGCTAAGCACTTCTCCCATGGCAAGAAAGATCAATCTAGTAGGCCAAACCAAAGTGATAATTCGAAGAGACTTGCAAAGATAACTCAATCATACATAAAAGAATTCATAGAAGATTCAAATATTATTCATAGATAAACTTGATCATAAACCCACAATTCATCGGATCTCGACAAACACACTGCAAAAAGAGTTTACAACGAATAGATCTCCACAAGAGAGGGGGAGAACATTGTATTGAGATCCAAAAAGAGAGAAGAAGCCATCTAGCTAATAACTATGGACCCGTAGGTCTGTGGTAAACTACACACAACTCATCGGAGGGGCAATGATGTTGATGTAGAAGCCCTCCGTGGTCGATTCCCCCTCTGGCAGAGTGCCGGCGAAGGCTCCAAGATGGGATCTTGCGGATACAGAAGGTTACGATGGTGGAAATTGTGTTTCGTCTGCCTCCTGGATGTTTTCAGGGTACATAGGCTTATATAGGAGGAGAAAGTACGTCGGTGGATGCCCGAGGGGCCCACGAGATAGGGGGCGCACCCTACAGGGGCGCGCCCTCCTATCTCGTGGGAGCCTCGGCTGCTTCTTGACTTGCACTCCAAGTCCTCTGGATCACGTTCGTTCCAAAAATCACGCTCACGAAGGTTTCATTCCGTTTGGACTCCGTTTGATATTCCTTTTCTTCGAAATACTGAAATAGGCAAAAAACATCAATACGGGCTGGGCCTCCGGTTAGTAGATTAGTCCCAAAAATGATATAAATGTGTAAAATAAAGCCCATAAACATCCAAAAGGGGTAATATAATAACATGGAACAATAAAAAATTATAGATACGTTGGAGACGTATCAAGCATCCCCAAGCTTAATTCCTGCTTGTCCTCGAGTAGGTAAATGATAAAAAAGAAATTTTTGATGTGGAATGCTACCTAGCATAATTCCCAATGTATTTTTCTTTAATGTGGCATGAATGTTCAGATCGAAATGATTCAAAATAAAAGTTCATGTTGATAAAAGAAATAGTAACACTTCAAGCATACTAATCAAAGTAATCATGTCTTCTCAAAATAACATGGCAAAAGAAAGTTCATCCCTACAAAATCATATAGTTAGGCTATGCTTCATTTTCGTCACACAAAGATGTTCCCAACTTCTATACCCCCAATGACAAGCCAAGCAATTGGTTCATACTTAAATAATCTCAAACTTTTTCAACCTTCACGCAATACATGAGCGTGAGCCATGGATATAGCACTATGGGTGGAATAAAATATGATGATGGGGATTGTGTGGAGAAGACAAAAAAGGAGAAAGTCTCACATTGATGAGGAGAATCAACGGGCTATGGAGATGCCGATCAATTGATGTCAACATGAGGAGTAGGGATTGCCATGCAACGGATGCACTAGAGCTATAAATGAATGCTCAACAAAAGAAAACTAGTGGGTGTGCATCCAACTTGCTTGCTTACGAAGACCTAGGGCATTTGAGGAAGCCCATCGTAGGAATATACAAGCCAAGTTCTATAATGAAAAATTCCCACTAGTATGAAAAAGACAACTTATGAGACTCACTACATGAAGAACAAGGTGCTACTTTGAAGCACAAGTGTGGAAAAAGAGATAGTAACATTGCCCTTTCATTTATTTTCTTCTTTTTCTTCTTTTTTTTATTTTTTCTTTTCCTCTTTTTTTCCATGGGCCTTTCTTTTTTCTTTTGGCCTTTCCTCTTTCTTTTTTCTTTTTTGGGCAATGCTCTAATAATGATGATCATCACACTTCTATTGATTACAACATATGAATTACAACTCGAAACTAGAACAAGATATGACTCTATATGAATGCCTCCGACGGTGTACCGGGATGGTGCAATGACTCAAGAGTGACATGTATGAAAAATAATGCATGGTGGCTTTGCCACAAATACGATCTCAACTACATGATCATGCAATGGAAATATGACAAAAGTAATGTATGTCATGATGATAAACGGAACGGTGGAGAGTTGCATGGCAATATATCTCGAAATGGCTATGGAAATGTGAAAGGATCGATATGGTTGACTAGAGGGGGGGTGAATAGGCAACTAACAAATTTTAGACTTTTCTTTAACAATTTAAACCTTGCAATGAAATAGGTTGTCTAGATGTGCAACTACGTGGACAACCTATATGATGCAAAGACAATAAGCACACAAGCAAGCAATGGATATAACTCAAGTAAGCTTGCAAAAGTAAAGGGACAAGATAACCAAGAGTGGAGCCGGTGGAGACGAGGATGTGTTACCGAAGTTCCTTCCTTTTAAGGGGAAGTACGTCTCCGTTAGAGCGGTGTGGAGGCACAATGCTCCCCAAGAAGCCACTAGGGCCACCGTAATCTCCTCACGCCCTCACACAATGCGAGATGCCGTGATTCCACTATTGGAGCCCTTGAAGGCGGCAACCGGACCTTTACAAACAAGATTGGGGCTATCTCCACAACACTTGGAGGCTCCCAACAACACCACGAAGCTTCACCACAATGGAGTATGGCTTCGAGGTGACCTCAACCGTCTAGGGTGCTCAACACCCAAGAGTAACAAGATCCGCTAGGGATAAGTGGGGGGAATCAAATTTCTCTTGGTGGAAGTGTAGATCTGGGCCTTCTCAACCAATCCCGAGCAAATCAACAGGTTTGATTGGCTAGGGAGAGAGATAGGGCAAAAATGGAGCTTGGAGCAACAATGGAGCTTTGGGGGAAAGAGGTATGTCAACTTTGGGGAAGAAGACCCCTTTATATAGTGGGGCGAACAAACCAACCGTTATCCCACTCACCAGCCCTGCACAGAGCGGTACTACCGCTAGGGAAGGGCGGTACTACCGCTCTGGGCGGTACTACCACTCAACCAAGCGGTACTGCCGCGCTGCCAGGGCCCTTGACCCCAGGGCGGTACTACCGCTAGGGAAGAGCGGTACTACTTCTTGGGGCGGTACTACCGCTCCTACTACCTCCCTTAGTGCCGCAAAACCCGACACGAAAAACTTCGTTCGAGAATCGAGGCGGAAGTAGCCCAGACGCACAGCGGTACTACGGCCGAAAATCCCAAGCGGTACTACCGTTCATAGAGCGGTACTACCGCTTGGAGCGGTACTACCGCTCTGAGAGCGGTACTACTGCTGGGGAGCTTTCGCGGTACTACCGCTGTGGTCGCGGTACTACCGCTGGGGTAGAGCAAAGCATAGCAAGGGGAAAACGGCAGCTCCAGAGATGCAGAAGGAAAGACGACGGCTGAGATGAGGATGTGTACGTGTGATTCCACCCAAGTCTTACCAAAGTGGATCCCCTCTTGATAGTACGGTGACTCCTACGAAACTAGTCCACCAACAACGAACGAAGGAGCTACACCGTCTTGAATACAACACCGAGGGGAGGAAATCGTCTCGTGCCAATGGATGAATCTCCGAAAGAACTAAACGCACACGATTAGTCCGGACAAGCATTGTCATCAATCACCAAAACATCTTGGGGATAAATATGCCCTTACAATCTCCCCCTTTTTGGTGGATTGATGACAATACGGGATTTGCACAATATGATAGATATAGGATAAGCGCAAAAACACAACCGTCCTAAAATGTAGAAGGGCTCCCCCTGGATGTGTGCTACGATAAGTGCTTTGGACTACACGACACAAATGCCAGGGTCAATGCTCCCCCTACATTTTAGATACCAACTACCTAAGCAAGATATATGAGGGCAACATATAGATAACAGGATAAGCATGCAACTCATAAGCTATATAGACATAGATAATGATACTGGAAAGGTAAGGTAGCATATGTCTCACACCATATGACTCGAGCTTAGGTCTCACTGACAGAACCAGAACTTAGGTCTCACTGACACAAACCAAATAAAGCAACAAGCGAAAGCACAAACACAGAAGACGGAAGACACAAGGCACAAGACACAAAGCACAAATCCCTAAACTCTCTCCCCCTTTGGCAGCGAGACACCAAAAAGGAGAGGGAGTGCTGCTATGGCTCCAATTGAAGGCAAACGAGGGACACCCATCAGATCTCAGAGGGATCATCTGCGCTAACATCGTCAGTCGGGAAGTGCTCAGCATCAGAATCAGTCCAAGGGCAGTGCTGCTGAATCCACTCCTCCTCCTCGGTAAGCTGATCCTCAGAACCACTAATCACAATAGCACCCATCTGACGCATGAGCTCCTTCTGGCGACCTCGGGCCTTCTTCTCAGCCACATGAGTCATGTACTGACCGTGAGACTCCATGCAAAACAGCTTCTTCACCTTGATCTTGAGCTTCTTGGCCCAAGAGGGCTCTGCCTCAGAAGGCACGTAGTCATCATCTTCATCCTCAGCCTCAGCCCCAATCTCCTCCTCAGTCTCCATGGCAGCAGCAGATGAAGGAACTCTAGTCCTAGGGGCCTGAGTGCCCCAGTTATCCTTCTTCATCAGACGCTTGACATCGTGAGAAACCAACTCTCCAATCTCCAGCACCACCTTAGGATAGACACGATCCCAGGCCTTCTCAATGAGCAACATAATGAACGGACCATAAATCGGGCACTTACGCTCAGAGATAGCAGAAACCAGCTCAGACCACATAACATGAGAGATATCCAAGGACTCTTCGGTTCTCTGCCCCTTGTCCCGCTGACAGAAGAGAAGCATGTCCACGAGATAAGAGTGAACCTGGTCCAGATTCCCGATGTGAGGGAAAAGAGTCTCTCTGAAGATACGGTGAAGAATATCCAGATAGGCAGGCGGCTCATAGGTTTCCTTCTTCGTCTCAGGGTTGATCCTCAGAGTGCAGTAGGGCCACAGAGCTTGCTTGTGAGTGGCACTGGTGCGACGGTGGGGGCGAAAGCCGACAGGAGACTCAAGACCTAGATCTTACACCCCAATCAACTGCATGAAAGTTTTCCATTTGACTGAAAGCAACTTGCCATTTGTCATCCAAGTCAGTGTCCTGTCCTCATCAGTCCCAAGATGAACCGTGGCATAGAATTGGGCCACAATATCAGCATCATAGTCCTTGTTGAATTGCATGATCCCGAGAATGTTCAGTTGAGTGCACATCTGAAGAGCTTCACCAAAGTAGTCAGGATCGTTCTCCATATGCTCGGTGTCGATGGAGTGCACGTTGACATAGAGATTCTTCTTGGCTTTGAGAACATCAAAGTAGATGGCAAACTGGAACCTGTTCCAGAACGGACGGTTGACCAAAGTGGGATCTTGGTCGACCTCATACGGGTTGCGGCGGCGCCTTGCCCAGAACTCCTTGGGTGGCATTTCTGGCATGGTTTTGCCTGTCTTTGGCTTGACCCCAGGCCTCTTCTGCAGTTGAGGAGGAGGTGGAGAACTAGAAGATCCTCCGGCAGGCTCAGTGGGCTCAGTGGTGCGGTAGCGCTTGGACGAGGCACGACCGGGGTTGACACGACGAGCCTGATGCGCAGGAACCTCATCACCTGGAACCACACACACAAACACGCAAACAACCAGAAAGAACGACCGTAAGCCACAAACAAGAACAAAGAGGATCACTGAGAGGTAGGAGTATGATGGAAACTGGTAGAAGGGCGGTAGTATCGTGACCCTTGAGCGGTAGTACCGCTCTGGAGAGAGCGGTAGTACCGCTCTGGAGAGAGCGGTAGTACCGCTCCAAGCGGTAGTACCGCTCTGGGAGAGCGGTAGTACCGCTCGAGGCGGGGAAACAATAGTTTCCTACTGCCGTGGTCAGATCCGGTACTACCGTCCTACCAAATTCAAAAATACTCCAACCAAACACTAATCCAAACGGTCTAGAAGCATTCTCCATCCTACTCAAGCCTAGATCTGGACAAAAATCTAGAGATGCAACAGCTATTGCCCCTAGAAAGCTAGATTGGAAATCTAGACAAAAGGAAACAGGGAACAGGGAACAGGGGAAATACCGGCATCCATGGCAAGAGGACAAGGTGGGGATCGATTCCACCGAAGGAAACGGAGAGGAGCGGCCCGGAGAGGGAGATCTGCCGGAGCCCTCCCGCGGAGCCGGTTGCTGAAGAGAGAGACGAATAGGGTGAAGGGGGTGAGCGAATGGGTATGGGGGAGAAGAAACTCCCCCTGCCCCCAATATAACCCCCAACCCGCGCCTCACAACAGTAGTACCGCGCTGGAGGGCGGTAGTACCGCTAAGAGCGATAGTACCGCTTGCCACCAGCGGTAGTACCGCTTCAACAACCACACGGCTTCTAGACCAACGGCTAACGCTCAAAAAGAAACGGAAAGCAAGGCCAAAAGAACGAGAGGACCGACGCGGCAACACACACACACACAACTGAATAGAAACCACTCAAACACAAACAACCACACGAAACAGAGCAAGCTCTGGCCTCTCTCAGGAGAGGGCGATGGCCGGAGCCACCTATGTTTGAGTCAATTGGTATGGCACCGTGAAGAATTATCCTTGGGCCCATGACCAAAACTCGTCTTTGAAGCACAAGTACCATAAAAAATGGCTAATGTGAAAGAGTTGATCGTTTTATGCATAATGGGGGAGGGAGAGTTCATTGAGAGAACAACACTCCCCCTATGTCCATGCCTACATCTAAGCTAGACACCAAGTTGAGTGGGGTGGGGTGTGCAAGGGTTCAAGTCACATTGCTCGAATCAATGATATTTAGCTCATGCCTTAACTCGCGAAATCTTGCTTCATCCAAAGGCTTCCTGAAAATATCTGCAAGGTTATCATGAGTGTTGACATACTTGAGCTCGATCTCTCCTCGCCTAATGTGATCCCGGATGAAATGATACCGAATCTCTATGTGCTTCGTCTTGAAGTGTTGCACCGGGTTGAGATAAATCTTGATGGCACTTTTGTTGTCACACCAAAGAGGCACTTTGTCACAAATGACACCGTATTCCTTTAAAGTTTGCCTCATCCATAAGAGTTGTGCACAACAACTACCAGCCGCCACATATTCCGCTTCGGTGGACGAGAGAGACACACAACTTTGCTTTTTGGAAGACCAACTCACCAAAGGGCACCCAAGAAACTGGCACCCTCCGGAAGTGGACTTCCTATCCACTTTGTCTCCCGCCCAATCGAAATCCGTAAACCCTTCAAGCTTGAAGTTTGCCCCTCTTGGGTACCATAAGCCAAAGTTTGGGGTATGAGCCAAATATCAAAAGATTCGCTTGACCGCCACATAGTGACTTTCCTTCGATGCAGCTTGAAACCGTGCACACATTCCCACACTCAACATGATATCCGGTCTAGATGCACAAAGGTAAAGCAAGGAGCGAATCATGGAGCGATATACCTTTTGATCCACCGCTTTACCATTGGGATCAATGTCAAGTTGGCACTTGGTGGGCATTGGAGTATAGGCCGGCTTGACATCACTCAGCTTGAATCTCTCGAGGATGTCTCGAGTGTATTTGGCTTGGTTGATGAAGGTACCTTCTCTTCTTTATTTGATATCAAAACCAAGGAAGAACTTCAACTCTCCCATCGAAGACATCTTGAACTTAGAGGTCATGAGAGCGGCAAATTCTTCATTGAAAGCTTTGTTAGGGGAACCAAAGATAATGTCATCAACATATAGTTGGCATACAAACAACTCCCCTTTGACCTTCTTAGTAAAAAGAGTGGGATCGATTAGCCCCACTTCAAATCCATGATCTTGTAACAACTCGGTAAGGTGGTCATACCACGCACGTGGGGCTTGTTTAAGGCCATAGAGCGCCTTATCGAGTTGATACACATGATCCAGGAAGAAGGGATCCTCGAACCCGGGGGGTTGCTTGACATAGACTAACTCATTAATAGGACCATTAAGAAAAGCACTTTTAACATCCATTTGTTGCAACTTAAAGTTGTGATGGGAAGCATAAGCAATCAACAAACAAATGGATTCAAGGCGAGCAACGGGAGCAAAGGTTTCACCGTAGTCGATACCCTTGACTTGGGAGTAGCCTTGTGCTACCAATCTTGTTGCGAATGATGTTCCCATGAGCATCTTGCTTGTTCTTGAAGATCCACTTGGTTCCAATGATGTTATGGTTCCCGGAAGGCCTTCACACCAACCTCCACACCTTGTTGTACTCGAAGTTGTTGAGTTCTTCATGCATGGCATTGAGCCAATCCGAGTCTTCAAGCGCCTCATAGACCTTATGGGGTTCAACACAAGAGACAAACGCGTGATGTTCACAATAGTTTGCTAATTGTCTACGAGTGCTTACCCCTTTCTTAAGCTTCCAACCACATTCTCCATGAGATGACCTTTGGTGGTGAGTTTGGAAGCAATCGTCGCGGTACGCCGCTCCAATCCCTCCTCGGATGTTGAAGGAGGAGGGTTCACTTGATCATCTTGAGCGTCGTTATGAGCTTGTTCTTGATCTTGAGCTTGCTCATGATCTTGAACTTGCTCGAGGGGAAGAACTTGACCTTGGGCATCATGTGGAGGTTCACCACCATCTTGTGATTGATCTTGCCCTTGGTCTTGTTCCCGAGGTTGAGGGATTTCACTTTGTTCTTCGGAAGCGTGTGGGTCTTGAGTAGGTGAAGGCTCCACCGAGGTGGAGCATTGTCCTTCTCCTTCGGCCACAAGTGGTTCCTCAATGGGTAGGATATGACCAATACCCATTCTTCTTATGGCTTGGGGAGGAATTTCGTCACCTACATCACAAGTACCACTTTGCTCCACTTGGGAGCCGTTATTTTCATCAAACTCTACGTTACACGTCTCCTCAATGAGTCCGTTGGACTTGTTGAGAACACGGTAAGCATGAGAGTTTGTAGCATAACCAACAAATATGCCCTCATGAGCTCTAGCCTCGAATTTGGACAAACGAACACCTTTCTTGAGAATGAAACACTTACACCCGAACACCCGGAAGTACTTGAGATTGGGCTTGTTCCCGGTGAGTATCTCATACAGAGTCTTGTTCAAGCCTTTGCGGAGATAGAGCCGATTGGATGCATGACAAGCTATGTTGATGGCTTCGGCCCAAAAGTTGTATGGAGACTTGAACTCCGCCATCATGGTCCTTGCCGCATCCATCAATGTCCGGTTCTTCCTCTCTGCAACACCATTTTGTTGAGGGGTATATGGTGCAGAATATTGATGCTTGATCCCTTCATCACTAAGAAACTCATCCAAGGTGTAGTTCTTGAACTCGGTGCCGTTGTCACTTCTTATTGTCAGAATCTTTGCATTATGTTGACGTTGAGCTTCATTTGCAAAGTCGATGACGGTTTGTTGAGTCTCACTCTTCCTCTTGAAGAAGTATACCCAAGTGTATCTTGAATAATCATCCACAATCACCAAGCAATACTTTCTACCCCCAAGACTGTCAAAGGATGGAGGCCCGAAGAGGTCCATGTGCAAGAGCTCCAAGGGTCTCTTCGAGTAGATGATAGTCGTGGGAGGGTGAGCCGTCTCATGAAGCTTTCCTTCGATACAAGCACTGCAAACACGATCTTTGGCAAAACTAACATTCGTTAGTCCATGAACATGGTCCCCCTTGAGAAGACTTTGCAAAGATCTCATATTGACGTGGGCTAAACGGCGATGCCAAAGCCATCCCACATCAACTTTAGCCATTAGGCATGTCGCGGTCTTAGTGGGTTGCTCCGAAAAGTTAATCACATAAAGACCGTTCTCGACATGCCCAACAAAGGTTACTTTAAGAGTCTTGCTCCACAAGAGGGCCACAGTATCAATATCAAAGAAGGTGGCAAAGCCCATGAGTGCGAGTTGACGAACGAATAGTAAATTGAACGCAAGGGACTCAACAAGCATGACTTTCTCGATCGTTAGATCATGAGAAATGACAACCTTGCCAAGACCCAATACCTTATAATGTGAGGCATCACCCCATTCGACATTGGTGGGCATAGATGGGATCTTGTGCACGTCACCACCAAGTCCTTGCTCCCGGTCATATGATTTGTTGCTCCACTATCGAGCAACCATGATCCCCCACCGGAAGCAAACACCTACAAGAGATCAATGCTTGGTTTTAGGTACCCATTGAGTAATGGGTCCTTTGATGTTAGCAACAAGGGTCTTAGGAACCCAAATAGACCATTCAATGTACTCATAAGGAGAACCAACAAATTTAGCATAAACATGCCCATCACTAGCAGGACACAAGACATAAGAGGGGTTAAAGTCGCCGGCTTTGTTGGGAGAGATGGCTTTGCGCTCTTTGGCATCACCACTCTTCCCATTGTTCTTATTCTCCTTAGGAGCACCTTCTCCCTCCTTCACAAAGGTTTGCGTGAGTAGAGGAGGTCGATTGGTCTTGCTCTTCTTCTCCTTGTTCTTCTTCTTGTTCTTGGACTTGGGTGAGAACCCAACTCCCTCCTTGCCCACAACTTCCTTTTGATTGCTCAAAAGGCCATTTAGGTTCTTCTCGCCTTGTATGCATGACACAAGACCTTTCTTGAGTTGTTCCTTCAACTTGTCATTCTCCTCCACAAGATGCACATGCTCACAACATGGGTTCGTAGCATTTGCATTATCAATTAAGACCATGTGAGGAAATGTGGCCTTTTCCTTGGTAAGCTTAACTTGGAGTTGAGCATGAGACTCCTTGAGGTTTGCATGAGCACCTTTCAAGACCTTATGGGCCTTGTCAAGTACATCAAACTCCTCCTTGAGTCTAGCATGATCAACCCTAGGTTTATCCTTCTCGGAAGTTAGAACACGAGACACAACAAGAGCATGATCAAGATCTTTCTTTAATTTGGCATGGTCATCGTTGTGTGACTCCTCAAGAGCCAAACGATGCCCATGCTCTTTAGCAAGATCATTAGATAGATCCGATATCTCATCGGCGTAATCACGACTATGACCTTCCATCTTAGAGATGGTTTCTTCGTGAGCCTCTATCATGTCATTGGCTTCACCAAGTTGTTGCAAGAGAGCAACGAAGTGCTTCTTGGATTTGCCTTTGAGCTTACTCATAAAAGACTCAAACTCATTCACTTCTTCATTAGACCCATCATGTTCATTAATGCAATCCTCCATGGAGGGATTAGTAATGATGGTGGTTTTAATGTTGGGGGTTACCTTGTTTGAAGCTTTAGCCATGAGGCATTTGGCGGTGATGTTTTCGTTGGCTGAATCAAAGAGAGACACCCGGGGAGTAGTAGCAATGACAACGGATGCCATGGCCATTGCTTCTTCATTTTCATCATCATCGTCATCCTCTTGGTATTCTTCTTGAACCACCAACCCACGAGTGGGAGTCTTCTTGGCGAAGTTGTTCTTGTTGGGGAAGGACTTGGCTTTGTCTTTTCGGATGAACTTGCCACCATTGTCTTCCCGCTTCTCGTAAGGACAATCCGCAACGAAATGGCTCACATTGCCACAGTTGAAGCAAGTTCTAACTCGTTGCTTGCCCTTTACGCCACTTGAGTTGTTCTTGTTGAAGTTGGGTCTTGAATTCTTCTTGCTCCAAAATTGTCTTGAAGCAAGGGCCATGTGCTCATGGTAATCAAATTTGGTGTCTTCGGAGTTGCTTTCCTCAGCTTCCACTTCTTCCTCTTCTTCCATAATAACCTTGGCCTTCAGAGCAAGGTTGGGCTTCTTTGCCCTTTGAGAACGGAGCATCGCATTGTCGGCGGTCTTGTCCAAAATGCTCATTGCAACGAACTCATCCAACACTTCACTTGAGGTCATGGAGTGGAAGTCCGGTCTTTGAAGGGTGACGGAGGACATGACCTTGTTGTAGGGCATCATGGCCTTGAGGAACTTTCGCTTGATCCAATTGTCATCCGTGTCCTTGCTTCCATGATCTCAGAGTGCGACCGCGAGTTTGGTCACTCTTTGAAAGAGCTCACGAGGTTCTTCATCTTCTTTCGTTGCAAACTCATCAGCTTCACCTTGCACCACTTCATAGTTGGAGCGTTGAATGCTAGCACTTCCTCGATAGAGACGCTCGACACATTTCCATGCTTCTTTAGCCATGACATGAGGTCGAAGATGAGGGAGATCTTCGGGAAGGATAGCATCTTGGATGATGAAGAGAGCACTCTCATTGAATTGATTGTCCACTTCTTCTCGAGGGGTGAAGTTGCTTGGGTCATGAGGATAGAAGCCTTCTTCAATGATTCTCCAAAGGTTAGTATTCACATGTTTTAAATGACGCTTAAAGCGATAAACCCAAGAATCAAAATCTTCATTTTTCACATATTTAGGAGGAGGACCGGCATGATTCAAATGAGTAGAGGGGATCGGTCCTCTATACACTGGGGGTTCCACATTGGCAAAGATGCCGGTGCCATTTCTACCACTAGTAGATGGAATCTTTTCACTGTTAGCTTCCCCCTTGTCGGAGGTAGCATCCGTCACCTTGTTAGTGGGATCACCCACTTTCATCGGCGAGGTTGATAGTTTAAGTCTGTCTAAGAAATCAGAAAACATGCTTTTAACCTCGGCCGTCATGGAGGTTTTCAATGTGTCTAAAGCCACATTGAATTCCTCACGAGAGACCGAGGCTCCCCCTTCGGCCGTGGACGAGATGGGATTCACACCGGAGTGCTCCTCCGCACCGTCGTGGGTGTCAACCATACTCTTCGGACGGCAAAGTCCTTAATAAAGAGACGAGGCTCTGATACCAATTTAAAGGATCAATATGGTTGACTAGAGGGGGGGGGGTGAATAGGCAACTAACAATTTTTAGACTTTTCTTTAACAATTTAAACCCAATGAAATAGGTTGTCTAGATGTGCAACTACGTGGACAACCTATATGATGCAAAGACAATAAGCACACAAGCAAGCAATGGATATAACTCAAGTAAGCTTGCAAAAGTAAAGGGACAAGATAACCAAGAGTGGAGCCGGTGGAGACGAGGATGTGTTACCGAAGTTCCTTCCTTTTAAGGGGAAGTACGTCTCCGTTAGAGCGGTGTGGAGGCACAATGCTCCCCAAGAAGCCACTAGGGCCACCGTAATCTCCTCACGCCCTCACACAATGCGAGATGCCGTGATTCCACTATTGGAGCCCTTGAAGGCGGCAACCGGACCTTTACAAACAAGATTGGGGCTATCTCCACAACACTTGGAGGCTCCCAACAACACCACGAAGCTTCACCACAATGGAGTATGGCTTCGAGGTGACCTCAACCGTCTAGGGTGCTCAACACCCAAGAGTAACAAGATCCGCTAGGGATAAGTGGGGGGAATCAAATTTCTCTTGGTGGAAGTGTAGATCTGGGCCTTCTCAACCAATCCCGAGCAAATCAACAAGTTTTATTGGCTAGGGAGAGAGATCGGGCGAAAATGGAGCTTGGAGCAACAATGGAGCTTTGGGGGAAAGAGGTAGGTCAACTTTGGGGAAGAAGACCCCTTTATATAGTGGGGGGGAACAAACCAACCGTTACCCCAGTCACCAGCACCGCACAGAGCGGTACTACCGCTAGGGAAGGGCGGTACTACCGCTCTGGGCGGTACTACCGCTCAACCAAGCGGTACTGCCGCGCTGCCAGGGCCCTTGACCCCAGAGCGGTACTACCGCTAGGGAAGAGCGGTACTACCGCTTAGGGCGGTACTACCGCTCCTACTACCTCCTTAGTGCCACAAAACCCGACACGAAAAACTTTGTTCGAGAATCAAGGCGGAAGTAGCCCAGACGCACAGCGGTACTACGGCCGAAAATCCCAAGCGGTACTACCGTTCAGAAAGCGGTACTACCGCTTGGAGCGGTAGTACCGCTCTCAGCAGACGCATAGCGGTACTACGGCCGAAAATCCCAAGCGATACTACCGTTCGGAGAGCGGTACTACCGCTTGTAGCGGTACTACCGCTCTGAATGCGGTACTACCGCTGGGGAGCTTCGGTGGTACTACCGCTGTGGTCGCGGTACTACCGCTGGGGCAGAGCAAAGCATAGCAAGGGGAAAACGACAGCTCCAGAGATGCGGAAGGAAAGACGACGGGTGAGATGAGGATGTGTACGTTTGATTCCACCCAAGTCTTACCAAAGCGGATCCCCTCTTGATAGTACGGTGACTCCTACGAAACTAGTCCACCAACAACGAAACGAAGGAGCTACATCGTCTTGAATACAACACCGAGGGGAGGAAATCGTCTCGTGCCAATGGATGAATCTCTGAAAGAACTAAACGCACACGATTAGTCCGCACAAGCATTGTCATCAATCACCAAAACATCTTGGGGATAAATATGCCCTTACAAAATGCCATAATAGGTAAGTATGGTGGCTGTTTTGAGGAAGATATAAGGAGGTTTATGTGTGATAGAGCGTATCGTATCATGGGGTTTGGATGCACTGGCGAAGTTTGCACCAACTCTCAAGGTGAGAAAGGGCAATGCACGGTACCGAAGAGGCTAGCAATGGCGGAAAGGTAAAAGTGCGTATAATCCATGGCCTCAACATTAGTCAAAAGAACTCATATACTTATTGGAAAAAATTAGAAGTCATCAAAAATCAAGTACTACGCACATGCTCCTAGGGGGATAGATTGGTAGGAAAAGACTATCGCTCGTCCCCGACCGCCACTCATAAGGATGCACAAGCCAGGTACACTTCATGTTTCAAAGTTGTTACACAACTTTAACCATACGTGCATGCTACGGGACTTGCTAACTTGAACACAAGCATTCCTTAAATTCATAATCACCCAACTAGCATGACTTTAATATCACTACCTCCATATCTCAAAACAATTATCAAGCATCAAATTGATCATAGCATCCAATTCACTTCCTATGATAGTTTTTATTATACCCAACTTGGATGCTCACCATTCTAGGACCAAATTATAACCATAGCAAATACCATGCTGTTCTAAAAGTCTCTCAAAATAATATAAGTGAAGCATGAGAGACTAGCAATTTCTCCAAAATTAAGACACCACCGTGCTCTAAAAGATATAAGTGAAGCACTAGAGCAAAAACTATCAAGCTCAAAAGATATAAGTGAAGCACATAGAGTATTCTAGCAAATTCTAATCAAATAGGCTTATCCAAAAAGGTGTGTACAGCAAGGATGATTGTGGTAAACTAAAAAGCAAAGACTAATATAATACACGACGCTCCAAGCAAAACACATATCATGTGCGCGAATAAAAATATAGCCCCAAGTAAAGTTACCAATGAACGAAGACGAAAGAGGGGATGCCTGCCCGGGGCATCCCCAAGCTTAGGCTTTTTGCTATCCTTGAATATATTGGGGTTCCTTGTGCATCCCCAAGCTTATGCTTTTGCCACCCTTTATTCCATAGTCCATAAAAGCTTTACCCAAAACTTGAAAACTTCACAACACAAAACTCAACAGGAAATCTTATAACCTCCGTTAGTGAAAGAAAAAAAACCCACCACATAAGGTACTGTAATGAACTCATTCTTTTTTTATTTTGGTGTTAAACCTACTGTATTCCAACTTCTCTATGGTTTATAAACTATTTTACTAGCCATAGATGCATCAAAATAAGCAAACAACACACGAAAAACAGAATCTGTCAAAAACAGAACAGTCTGTAGCAATCTGTAACTAACGCAAACTTCTGGAACTCTAAAAATCCTACCAAAATATGACGTACTGGACAATTTGTTTATTGATCATCATCAAAAAGAATCAAAGCAAAAGCACGTTTCTGTGATTTATTGAATTGTTTCTCGTGAGTGCAAAGTTTCTGTTTTTCAGCAGAATCAACTATCATCATAGTTTATCCTATAGGTTCTACTTGGCACAAACACTAACTAAAAGATAAAAACAGATCTAAACAGAAAGTAGATGCAAAATTTATTACTAAACAGGAACAAAAACAAAAAACACAAAGAAAATTGGGTTGCCTCCCAACTAGCGCTATCGTTTAACGCCCCTAGCTAGGCATAAAAGCAAAGATAGATCTAACGAGTGCCATCTTTGGCATTTGAAAAGGAAAAGGAGGATATCCTTTCTATGGCATTCATCCTTTTATTCAGGGTAAGAACATTTCCATTAATGGATGAAGTAATATTAAGCATGTTACAGAAATTTTCATCTAAGCTAGACTTCATTTCTTTTATAATTTCATTTTGATAAAAGCACAAGAGAGTAGTTGATTCAACTTTATCATTTAAAGGGTGCCCAAATATGGTTTTCATTTTTTCATAGGTATCTATAGCATCCCCTTCAAGAAAACCTTCTTCAAAAATAGAATCTAGAACTTGTTTGAAAGAAGCGGGCAAGCCAACATAAAAACTTTTTAAGTAAACATCAATTTGATATTGTGGCACATAGCTAGCCTGAATCCTTAATAACCTATCCCAAGCATCTTTTAAAGATTCATCAAGCAAATAGCGAAAAATTCCGGAGTCATCTTCATAAAAATCATTTAAGCTCTCATTGGTCACCCCAGTGGGTCTTTCCACAGCATCATTGTTTATGAGCTTAGAGAGGATAGAGGGGTTATCCAAAGCACTAGAACTCGAGAGAAATCCCTTAGTTCTTTTTGATTCGGCCATGGCAACGGGAAGGCAAACAAAAAGGAGAAGAGGAGATTGGGAAAGAGAGGGCGAATAAAACGACAAGGGTGAAGTGGGGGAGAGAAAAACGAGAGGCAAATGGCAAATAATGTAAATGCGAGGGAGATGAGTTTGTGATGGGTACTTGGTATGTCTTGACTTGAGCGAAGACCTCCCCGGCAACGGCGCCAGAAATCCTTCTTGCTACGTCTTGAGCTTGCGTTGGTTTTCCTCGAAGAGGAGAGGGTGATGCAGCAATATTAGCGTAAGTATTTCCCTCAGTTTTTGAGAACAAAGGTATCAATCCATTAGGAGGCTCCTCAAAAGTCCCACGCACCTACACAAACAAACTAAGAACTCGCAACCAACGCGATAAAGGGGTTGTCAATCCCTTCACGGCCACTTGCAAAAGTGAGATCTAATAAAGATAGTAAGATAAGATAAATATATTTTTGGTATTTTATAATATAGATGCAAAAATTAAAGATGCAAATAAAAGTAGATTGGAAGCAAATATGATAAGAGATAGACCCGGGGGCCATAGGTTTCACTAGAGGCTTCTCTCAAGATAGCATAAGTATTACGGTGGGTGAACAAATTACTGTCGAGCAATTGATAGAAAAGCGAATAATTATGAGATTATCTAGTCATGATCATGTATATAGGCATCACGTCCATAACAAGTAGACCGACTCCTGCCTGCATCTACTACTATTACTCCACACATCGACCGACTCCTGCCTGCATCTAGAGTATTAAGTTCATAAGAACAGAGTAACGCATTAAGCAAGATGACATGATGTAGATGGATAAACTCAAGTAATATGATATAAACCCCATCTTGTTATCCTCGATGACAACAATACAATACGTGCCTTGCAACCCTTTCTGTCACTGGGTAAGGACACTGCAAGATTGAACCCAAAGCTAAGCACTTCTCCCATGGCAAGAAAGATCAATCTAGTAGGCCAAACCAAACTGATAATTCGAAGAGACTTGCAAAGATAACTCAATCATACATAAAAGAATTCACAGAAGATTCAAATATTATTCATAGACAAACTTGATCATAAACCCACAATTCATCGGATCTCGACAAACACACCGCAAAAAGAGTTTACATCGAATAGATCTCCACAAGAGAGGGGGCGAACATTGTATTGAGATCTAAAAAGAGAGAAGAAGCCATCTAGCTAATAACTATGGACCCATAGGTCTGTGGTAAACTACTCACAACTCATCGGAGGGGCAATGATGTTGATGTAGAAGCCCTCCATGGTCGATTCCCCCTCCGGCAGAGTGCCGACAAAGGCTCCAAGATGGGGTCTTGCGGATACAGAAGGTTACGGTGGTGGAAATTGTGTTTCGTTTGCCTCCTGGATGTTTTCGGGGTACGTAGGCTTATATAGGAGGAGGAAGTACGTCGGTGGACGCCCGAGGGGCCCACGAGACAGGCGGCGCGCCCTACAGGGGGGCGCCCTCCTATCTCGTGGGAGCCTCGGCTGCTTCTTGACTTGCACTCCAAGTCCTCTGGATCACGTTCGTTCCAAAAATCACACTCCCGAAGGTTTCATTCCGTTTGGACTCTGTTTGATATTCCTTTTCCTCGAAATACTGAAATAGGCAAAAAAACAGCAATACGGGCTGGGCCTCCGGTTAGTAGGTTAGTCCCAAAAATGATATAAATGTGTAAAATAAAGCCCATAAACATCCAAAAGGGGTAATATAATAGCATGGAACAATCAAAAATTATAGATACGTTGGGGACATATCGGGGCGCTGAGGGAGTCCTGGATTAGGGGGTCCTCGGATAGCTAGACTATGTATTGTGGCCGGACTGTTGGACTATGAAGACATAAGATAGAAGACTTCGTCCCGTGTCCGGATGGGATTCTCCTTTGCATGGAAGGCAAGCTTGGAGATTCAGATATGTAGATTCCTTCCTCTATAACCGACTTTGTGTAACCCTAGCCCCCTCCGGTGTTTATATAAATCGGAGGGTTTAGTCTGTAGGACAACAATCATAATCTCATAGGCTAGACTTCTAGGGTTTAGGCACTACGATCTCGTGGTAGATCAACTCTTGTAATACTCATATTCATCAAGATCAATCAAGCAGGAAGTAGGGTATTACCTCCATAGAGAGGGCCCAAACCTGGGTAAACATTGTGTCCCCCGCCTCCTGTTACCATTAGCCTTATACGCACAGTTCGGGACCCCCTACCCAAGATCCACCGGTTTTGACACCGACATTGGTTCTTTCATTGAGAGTTCCGCTGTGACGTCGAAGATAGGCTTGATGGCTCGCCTTGTTATCAAGGACAACATCACCTCTGGGGGAGCCCTGGCCTCAGGCCAAACCCTACGGCTGGGCGACTTTATCATGGCCGCTCGTTCGGCCATCGGGCCGACGATGACTTCTCGGGTCATCAAAAATCGCCTCCGCGTCAGCTCAGTATACTTCGAGCAGATGGATCCGATGGAGTTGTAGTCTTTAAACGTACTCCTGGATCGCATCGCTGCCTTGGGAGTTGCTACAGACTACGATAGAATTGAGCTTAAACCCGATCAAAGAGAGATTGAAACTCCACCGATCACCCATCAGATAAAGGTAGTGGAGGAACAATGTGACAACCCTTCCTCTATATTGAGGATGAACTATGTTCAAATTTCCGAGCTCACAGAGCCGGATACCCACCCACATGCGGACACTCCCCGTGTTCCGAACCTTGATTCGGACCATAGGCCAAAAAAGATGGTTGATATTCTGGAGCCCGAGCTGTTAAGCTCGGAAATTTCTCAAACTCCGGATCTCAGATCGGGTCAGGGTTCGGACTTAAATCCACCCACCCACCCAGATTTAAGCGATCTTACCCACATCAGGTAGTAGTCCCAGGAAACGGTCCATCACTTTTGGGCCAGATTCCTCCTTGTTAAGGACAAGATCAAAGACTGCCGCGATGAAGACGCAATCTTGTTATTCTGCAAAAATTGTATGGACGAGGGAATCCTCAATGCAATCAGTCACCGTCACGTATCACACTTTGCTGACTTGGCAACTATAGTGCAGAAGTACTGCGCAATGGAAAGTGCCTGGAAAACTCAGGCAGCCTCTTGGGAGTCACCAGTTTCCACTAAACCCCTCGTCCGGACAAAAATGATGCACCCTCGTCGGTCGCCCGATCCAACAACCAAAAAATCAAAGCCCATTATGGGGCACGGAACCATTTTGGAGGGATGGCTCGATAGGCCATGCAAGATACACACAACACTAGATATCGTACCAGCCCACAGCCTTAGAGCAATGTTGGATACTCCGGCAGGTGGCCAAGAGCAGCGAGGATCTCCTCATCAAAAATATCGCAGAGCAACATCCCACGGAAGATAAGAACCATATAGCGCTGACAGTCTTCGAGACTTTCGCCTCAAACAATAGGCGCAAAAGGGCACTCCGCAACCTCGCCGAAGTCTGCCAATTTGCAGCAATAAACCCCTGGAACGACACGGCCATAACTTTAAATGCCAGTGACGAACCAAAATTTAGAACAGTCCGGGCACCTGCCGCACTGGTCCTCAGTCCAATTGTGGATGGTTTTCGGCTTACCAAAGTTCTCATGGATGGAGGCAGCGGGCTAGACCTCATTTACGAGGAAACTCTCAACAAAATGGAAATAGACAGGAGCCACGTTGAGCAAAGTAATCCGACCTTCTGAGGAATTATTCCCAGTCGGGAGGCGCGATGTGCGGGAAAAATCACACTCGATGTGGTATTCGGCACGCCGAATAATTATCGATCCGAAGAGATAACCTTTCAAGTGTCCCCTTTTAACAGTGGATATCACACCCTTTTGGGGCGAGATGCATTTGCGAGCTTCCAAGATGTACCCCATTATGGGTACATGAAGCTCAAGATGTCCGGGCCAAATGGAATCATCACTCTTGCCAGTGATTCGGACATAGCACTCCGCGCCGAAAACGAAACCGCCGCCTTGGCCCTCGAGGCATTGTCTGAAACCCCCGCGGCCAAAGAATTAACCGCATTGCGCTCCACGGTGGATAGGGACAATGTGATACTTGATAAGCGACCCAAATCCACCTCCTTCAAACCAGCAGACGAAATAGTCAAATTCCAGGTCGACCCAATGGACTCCACGAAGACAACATCCATCGGGGCACAACTAGACCCCATGGTCGATGCCGCACTACGGGCGTTCCTATGCGAAAACTGGTACATATTTTCCTGGCACCCTTCTGATATGCCAGGAATCCCATGCAAGTTGGCCGAACATAGCCTAAACATATTGAAAGGATACAAGCCGGTCAAAAAAACATTACAACGCTTTTCCGAACCTAAACGACAAGCCATGTGAGAGGAGCTAGCCAAGTTACTCGAGGCTGGATTCATCAGAGAGATAAAACACCCGGACTGGCTCGCAAACCTGGTGATGGTACCAAAGAGGGATAAATCCTGGCGCCTAAGCGTTGATTTCAAAGACCTCAACAAGGCTTGCCCTAAGGATCCTTTTCCCCTTTCCCACATTGATCAGATCATCGATGCTACTGCAGGACACAACTCATTGTGTTTCCTAGATGCATACTCTGGATACCATCAAATTAAGATGAAGGAGTCCGATCAAGCCGCAACGGCATTTATCACCCCATACGTGCCTTTTTGCTTCAACACTATGCCTTCCGGGCTCAAAAACGCTGGTGCCACCTATCAATGCATGATTCAAACATGCCTGGAAAAACAAATCGGCAAGACAGTTGAAGCATACGTGGATGATGTTGTCATCAAAACTAGGCACGTCGAATCCTTAATAGACGATCTGCGTCTTACATTCGAGAACCTCCGAGTATACGACATCAAGATCAATCCGGAAAAGTGTGTTTTCGGCGTTCCCGCTGGAAAACTTCTAGGCTTCATTGTTTCCAATAGAGGAATTGAAGCAAACCCAGCTAAAATCCGAGATTTGTCACAGTTGGCTACCCCAACAGAGCTTAAACAGGTCCAAAAATTATCCGGATGTGTGGCAGCTTTAAGCCGCTTTATCTCCAGACTAGGAGAAAAGGCATTGCCGCTGTATCGCCTTCTCCGACGCACCAAACACTTTGAGTGGACGGACACGGCAATGGCCGGATTGGAAGAAATAAAGGCTCTTCTAGCAAGCAACCCAATCCTGGCCGCGCCAAATGTCGGCGAACCCATGCTATTATACATATCGGCCACACACCAAGTCGTGAGTGTGGTGCTCGTCGTCGAACGAGAGGCGGACGGACACAAATTCCCGATCCAGAAGCTGGTATACTACATATCCACCGTCCTCACACGATGCAAATCCCGGTACCCTCATTACCAAAAAATAGCATATGCGGTTTTTATGGCATCCCGGAAGCTACGAACTACTTTCAAGAGTGTTCAATTACAGTGGCCTCCGAAGTACCTCTCAATGACTTAATAAACAACTGCGACGCTACGAGACGGATTGCCAAGTGGGCCATTAAGCTCCTTCCATTCGACATATCATACAAACCGTGCAGGGCCATTAAATCTCAAGTATTGGTCGGCTTCATCGCCGAATGGACAGAAGCCGAACTCCCTAAAGAGTACGACACATACTCCAACTGGATCATGCACTTCGACGGCTCCAAAATGTTGGTAGGCCTAGGGGCAGGCGTTGTCCTAACATCCCCTACCGGAGATACTATTCAGTACGTCCTACAAATATTGTTCACGGACTCTAACAATGCAGCCGAATACGAAGCCTTATTGCATGGTCTTCGGATGGCCGTCTCCATGGGTATACAACGCCTGGAAGTGCGTGGGGATTCAAACCTCGCAATATCTCAAATAAATGGAGATTTCGATGCCAAAGATCCGAAGATGGCGGCTTACTGTAACGCCGTTCTTAAAATGTTGGCTCGGTTCGAGGGGCTCGAGTTCCACCATGTGGCTCGAGAAAGAAATCAAGCGGCGGATATCCTTGCTCGCATTGGCGCTAAGCGTGACCCCGTCGCACCTAACATATTTCTGGAACGGCTCTTCAAGCCATCCGTGGTGTGGCAGGGGGAGAGCGGCAATACCAATCTAGATCCGAAGATAACCCCAGATTCCGAACACATCGACATAGTGGGGGCTCAACCACCGAAACTACACCATGGACCCATCTCATCATGGCGGTCATCGCCCCATGGACCGAACCCTTCTTGGCCTACCTCAATAGGCGAGAACTTACTAAGGATCAGAACGAGGCACACTGCATTGTGCGGCGATCTAAAGCCTACAAGATCCACGAGGGAGAACTCTATAAGAAAAGCGCTACCGGAGTACTTCAAAGATCACCACGCCACGGCTCGGGCCCTTGTAAGCAAGGCCTTCTGTACAGGTTTGTATTGGCCGACGGCCCGAGAAGATGCACAGGACCTTGTTCAACATTGCGTCGGATGCCAGCTTTTCGCCAACCAATGCCATATGCCACCCACCACTCTACAAACAATCCCCATCACATGACCTTTTGCGGTCTGTGGGCTTGATATGGTTGGTCCCCTTAAAGGAAGAAGCCACAAGAAAAAATACATGTTGGTCATGGTGGATAAATTCACTAAGTGGATAGAGGCCAAACCAGTCAAAACGGCCGAAGCCGGACCAGTGATAGATTTTATATCCGGCATTGTGCACCGTTATGGTGTTCCACACAACATTATCATTGACAACGACTCCAATTTCATAGCCGACCAGGTGAAAGTCTGGTGTGCTAATCTGGGCATCAAGCTCGATTACGCCTCCGTATACCACCCACAAACCAACGGTCAAGTCAAACGAGCTAACAGTCTTATTATGAGCGGCATCAAACCCAGATTAGTGCGGTCTTTGAAAGAATCAGACAAGCACTGGGTGGAGGAGCTCGACTCCGTACTCTGGGGCTGCGGACCATGCCGAATCGTTCTACCGGATATACACCTTTTTTCATGGTGTACGGCGCAGAGGTTGTGTTACCCTGCGACATTATTCATGACTCACCTCGAGTGTGCATGTATGAAGAGAGAGAAGCCGAGCTGGATCGGCAGGGCAACTCAGATGCCCTGGAGGAGGAGCACGACGTCGCCAAGGCCCGTTCCGCATTCTATCAACAACAGGCTCACAGATATCAAAGCAGAGAAGTACGGGCCAAGACTTATAACATTGGTGAACTCATTCTATGCTTGCTGGAGAAGAAGAAGGACAAACTCAAGCCCAAGTGGGAGGGTCCCTTCATCATCGACGAAGTTCTCATCGGAGGGGCGTACCGCCTGCGTGATGCATCAGACAACCGCCTGGAGCCGAACCCATGGAACGTGGCCAGACTCCAAAGATTCTATGCCTAGTGCCGGACTCTTCCTTCGTCTCCTTTCCCCCTTTTCCTCCCTTTATTTATTTTTCCTCTCTTTTAACTTTTATTTCTTATGCCGTAAAGCTCTTGTACGGTTAAACCGTACACCTATAAATGCATACAATTCTTAATATGTATGTCAATTATACCTGGGGGCTTCTTGTACAGAAGATTATTACTATTATTTTCCGAGCATTAAGCTCACCACATATGTGTCTTGTCCAGGTATGTACCTTTGCTTCGCCATTATATGCATCGATATGAATTAAATTTTGGCCAAGCTGGGTTGCCTGGCTCCTATGCTTATGCCCTATGTTCCCGTTAGTTCGGCTAGGGCATAAAGGGAGCACCTCTACGATTGTTACTGCCGGGTCATCCGGATGTGTACCTCAGACTGGGTGAAGTCGAAAGCTAGCGTTCTTAAGGGAATATTCGGTTGGCGGACTAAAGATGTTTTTTACTTGTCACTTTATGAACCCCCAGATGTTATGTATGCTGTGGTTTTTCAAACACAGTTCAGACATGCACATTAATGCATGCTCACCCAGGGAAAGGAACCCTTAACAGAACTATTCTCTCTGGAAGATGTTTCTTATGATCAAAATGTAATATAACATAACTAGCCGGATACTTGTCTGTTCAAGCAACTATGACCCCTACGTCTGGCTTCCACACGTATCCCGATTTACATTACCGAGCGGGTATTCGGAAGCACTCCGCACCTTCGGGTCCAGTGGTTGAAGTGAAAAGGTCTGCTATGACAAGCGTTTTACAATTCAGCTAGAGACATTAATTTGTCGAATGAAGTACATAGTCACTTAGACTCAAATACTTCTTCTTCTATGCCATCTAACAAGCTATTTAGCCTACAATCCTGCTCGGAATACCTGGCGGCTACTTGAACCTGGCCATATACCAAACTAACGGGAATTTCTTCTCCATTTGACCCTACAGGTCCGACCCGGTCCATGTGATTCGGGTCGAGCTTGGTATACCGCATTTTCACCATTGCCTAGGCCTCTCGCGCACCTTCTCGGCAGGCTGATATCTTCCATAATCGGAAGTGCCACCGTGCTCCCTGGAGTAGCTGTACAAGCCCCTCCATACTTCCTGGAGGGGAGTCGGATGGCCATAAAGCCTTCGCAATACTTTGCATCGCCTGCCGAGCTCGCTCGTGCATATGCGACAGCTCTTGTAGCAGATCGCTCGATGATCCGGACACGTCCTCTTGGGGACGGCCCGTCAATATACCTACAGACATAATTTTGTCAGTTCCTTCACTTGCTGAACTATATAAAGGTAAGTCCAAACACATACCAAATATGCCGCCTCGCAGCTTCTTATTCTCCTTCACGGAGTCAGCTAGCTGGGCTCGCACATCTTTTAGCTCTTCGCCAAGCTTGGTGTTGGCATCTTGGAGTTTGTTCTTATCTGTCCTGACCTGTGTCAGGATACGTTCACCCGCGGCTAGTTGCCTTTGAGCTCCTGGACCTCCCGCTTGTCTGACTTCTGGTGCTTCTGCTAAAAGATTTGCGCCTGTATTAATAAACCTGGTACATGATTATGTTTTCCCGATAGAGGGGAACATTACCAGATGCCGCCTTCTTGGATTTCTCCAGTTTGGCGGTAGCTTTAGTCAGCTGGGCCTAACACTTTTCCAGCTCTTGAGACAACAGATTGTTCTTCTTTGTGAGCACCTGGTCATATAACGATCCTTAAATTAGTTGTACCAATTCTTTCAATTCTCGGGGCTACTGGTATATGATTATCAGTTCTGCACAAATGTGTACTTACCTGCATATCTTTCTAATACTGATCTGTGGCTCTGGAAATCCCATCTCGAGCAGCTCAGATGTATGCATCACCCGAGTTGACGGCATTGAAAGCTTCTTCTGAAAAACCAGGGTCGTGAAGAGCGGCCCGCCGGCGCCGATGATTCATGGCACTTTCCACTTTGGAGTTTGTGGCGGATACTTTATCCAAGTCTTCGCAGAATGATAACCCGGTGTCACTTCCGCGTTAGCCTTTGTCCTCGTGGCAGGTGATACGTCCATTTTGCATCATACTTTTATATCAATATTTATTGCATTATGGGCTTTTATTACACATTATGTCATAATACTTATGCCTATTCTCTCTTATTTTATAAGGTTCATCATGAAGAGGGATAATGCCGGTAGCTCGGATTCTGGCTGGAAAAGGAGCAAATATTGGAAACCTATTCTCCACATCTCCAAAAGTCCTGAAACTCCACGGAAGTCATTTTTGGAATTAATAAGAATTATTGAGCAAAGAAAGTACCAGAGGGGGCCCACACCCTGGCCAGGAGGGTGGGGGGCGCGCCCCCCTACGGGGCGCCCCCATGTCTCCTGGGCCCCCTATTGGCCCTCCGGTGCCCATCTTCTGCTATATGTAGGCTTTCACCATGGAAAAAATCATAAGCAAGCTTACGAGACAAAACTCTACCGCCATGAGGTGGAACCTTGGCAGAACCAATCTAGGGCTCCGGTGGAGCTGTTCTGCCGGGGAAACTTCCCTCCGGGAGGGGGAAATCATCACCAACGTCATCACCAACGATCCTCTCATCGGGAGGGGGTCAATCTCCATTAACATCTTCACCAGCACCATCTCCTCTCAAAACCCTAGTTCATCTCTTGTATCCAATCTTGTATCAAAACCACAAATTGGTACCTGTGGGTTGCTAGTAGTGTTTATCACTCCTTGTATTTGATGCTAATTGGTTTACTTGGTGGAAGATCATATGTTCAGATCCTTAATGCATATTAATACTCCTCTGATCATGAACATGAATATGCTTTGCGAGTAGTTACATTTATTACTGAGGACATGGGTGATGTCTTGCTATTAGTAGTCATGTGAATTTGGTATTCGTTCGATATGATGAGATGTATGTTGTCTCTCCTCTAGTGGTGTTATGTGAACATCGACTACATGACACTTCACCATTATTTGGGACTAGAGGAAGGCATTGGGAAGTAATAAGTAGATGATGGGTTGCTAGAGTGACAGAAGCTTAAACCATAGTTTATGCGTTGCTTCGTAAGGGGCTGATTTGGATCCACTAGTTTCATGCTATGGTTAGGTTTACCTTAATAATTCTTTTGTAGTTGCGAATGCTTGCAATAGGGGTTAATCATAAGTGGGATGCTTGTCCAATAAAGGACAGTACCCAAGCACCGGTCCACCCACATATCAAATTATCAAAGTATCGAACGCGAATCATATGAGCGTGATGAAAACTAGCTTGACGATAATTCCCATGTGTCCACGGGAGCGCTTTTCTCATTATAAGAAATTGTCCAGGCTTGTACTTTGCTACAAAAAGGATTGGGCCACCTTGCTGCACTTTATTTACTTTCATTGCTTGTTACCTGTTACAATTTATCTTATCACAAAACTATCTGTTACCTACAATTTCAGTGCTTGCAGAGAATACCTTATTGAAAACCGCTTGTCATTTCCTTCTGCTCCTCATTGGGTTCGACACTCTTACTTATCGAAAGGACTATGATAGATCCCCTATACTTGTGGGTCATCAAGACTCTTTTATGGCGCCGTTGCCAGGGAGTGAAGCGCCTTTGGTAGGTGGAACTTGGTAAGGAAACATTTATATATTGTGCTGAAATTTTCTGTCACTTGTTACTATGGAAACTAATCCTTTGAGGGGCTTGTTTGGGGTATCTTCACCCCGACCAGTAGAGCAAAGAGTTGCTCCACAACCTACTGAACCTACTGAAAATATTTACTTTGAGATTCCTTCGGGTATGATAGAGAAACTGCTAGCTAATCCCTTTGTGGGAGATGGAACATTGCATCCCGATTTACACCTTATCTCTGTGGATGAAGTTTGTGGAATATTTAAGCTTGCAGTTATTCCCGATGTTGTTGTTAAGAGGAAGGTGTTCCCTTTGTCTTTGAAGGGAGATGCATTGACATGGTATAGGCTATGTGATGATGCAGGATCTTGGAATTATAAATGATTGAAGTTGGAATTTTACCAGAAGTTCTATCCTATGCATCTTGTTCCTCGTGATCGTAATTACATATATAATTTCTGGCCTCGCGAAAGAGAGAGCATCATTCAAGCTTGGGGGAGTCTTAAGTCAATGTTATATTCATGCCCCAATCATGAGCTCTCAAGAGAAATGATTATTCAAAAATTTTATGCTCGGCTTTCTCTCAATGATCGCACCATGCTCGATACTTCCTGTGCTGGTTCTTATATGCTGAAGACTAGTGAATTCAAGTGGGACTTATTGGAAAGAATTAAACGCAACTATGAAGATTGGGGTTCCGATGACGGTAAGGAGTCAGGTATAACACCTAAGTTTGATTGTGTTAAATCTTTTATGGATACCGATGTTTTTCGTGGATTTAGCGCTAAATATGGACTTGACTTTGAGATAGTAGCTTCTTTCTATGAATCTTTCGCTGCTCACGTTGATCTCCCTAAGGAGAAGTGGTTTAAATATAATCCTCCCATTGAAGTAAAAGTAGTTGCACCTATTACAGTTGAAGAAAAGACTATCACTTATAATGATCCTATTGTTCCTACTACTTATGTCGAGAAACCACCTTTTCCTGTTAGAATAAAGGATCATGCTAAAGCTTCAACTGTGGTTCGTAAGAGTAATACTAGAACATATACACCTCCTGAGCAAATTAAAGTTGAACCTAGTATTGCTATTGTTAAAGATCTCTTGGATGATAATGTAGATGGGCATGTTATTTACTACTGTGGTGAAGCTGCTAATATTGCTAAACCCGATACTAAGATACATAGACCTATTGTAGGCATGCCTGTTATTTCTGTTAAATAGGAGATCATTGTTATCATGGCTTATGTGATATGGGTACTAGTGCTAGTGCAATACCGATTTCCTTATATAAAGAAATTATGCATGACATCGCGCCCGCTAAAATAGAAGGTATTGATGTTACTATTAAGCTTGCCAATAGAGATACTATTTCACCAGTTGGGATTGTTAGAGATGTTGAAGTCTTGTGTGGGAAAGTTAAATATCCCACTGATTTTCTTGTTCTTGGTTCCCCACAAGATGACTTTTGTCCCATTATATTTGGCAGACCCTTCTTGAATACTGTTAATGCTAGGATTGATTGCGAAAAGGATGTTGTTACAATTGGCTTAGGGGATATGTCTCATGAGTTTAATTTTGCTAAGTTTAGTAGACAACCCCGTGATAAAGAATTGCCTAGTAACGATGAAATTATTGGTCTTGCTTCTATTGCAGTGCCTCCTACTGATCCATTAGAACAATATTTGCTAGACCATGAAAACAATATGTTTATGAATGAAAGAAGGGAAATAGATGAAGTATTCCTTCAACAGGGTCTTATTCTGAAACACAACTTACCTGTTGAAATCCTAGGGGATCCTCCTCGACCCAAGGGTGATCCCGTGTTCGAGCTCAAACCATTACCTGATAATCTTAAATATGCTTATCTTGATGAAAAGAAGATATATCCTGTTACTATTACTGCCAACCTTTCAGAGCAAGAAGAGGAAGATTATTGAAAATTCTGAAGAAGCACCGTGCTGCTATTGGATATACTCTGGATGATCTTAAGGGCATTAGTCCCACTCTATGCCAACACAAAATCAAATTGGAGAAAGATACCAAACCAGTTAGAGATCCTCAACGACGGTTAAATCCTAAGATGAAAGAAGTGGTAAGAAAGGAGATACTAAAGCTCCTTGAGGCAGGTATAATTTATCCCGTTGCTGATAGTGAATGGGTAAGTCCCGTCCATTGTGTTCCTAAAAAGGGAGGTATTACTGTTGTTCCTAATGATAAAGATGAATTGATTCTGCAAAGAATTATTACAGGTTATAGGATGGTAATGTATTTCCGTAAGTTAAATAAAGCTACTAAGAAAGATCATTACCCCTTAACTTTTATTAACCAAATGCTAGAAAGGCTATCCAAACATACACATTTCTGCTTTCTAGATGGTTATTCTGGTTTCTCTCAAATACCTGTGTCAGCTGAAGATTAATCAAAAACCACTTTTACTTGCCCTTTCTGAAAGTGCGTTATATCGACTAGAGAGGGGGGGTGAATAGGCGATTTTTATGAATTCTTCACTGAGGAATTTGCCGGTGAGGAAATTCCTTAGTGAAGAACTACTTGCAGCGGAATAAGTACTCAGAAGTAAGCATAACAGAATACAGACATAGGCATCATGATGAAATGAAGACAAGCACAAAGTACAGAAAGCGTAATCACAGGATAACACAAGATGAAGACAAACAGACTGAAGAAATTGAACTGAGGAAATTGAGAAAGTCTTCAGTCAAAGTCTTCAAACACAGATATGAACAATCACTCAACACAGTAATGAGGAAATGAAAGAGTTGAGGAAATAGAACCAGTAAGGTTGGTGAAGAAAATGATTTTGTAGACCAGTTCCAACTGCTGTCTCAGTTGTACGTCTGGTTGGAGCGGCTGTCTATTTAAACTCGAGGACACACAGTCCCGGACACCCAGTCGCTGAGCATGCAGCTCAGGACACCAAGTCCTCACCGTATTCTCCTTGAACTAAGGTCACACAGACCTCGTCCAATCACTCGTGGTAAGTTTTCAGGCGACTTCCAAACCTTCACAGACTCGGTCACTCGGCGATCCACAATTCCTCTTGGATTCTCTATACCATGAGGCCTAACCGTCTGGAAAAAGCACAGTCTTCAAAGGTAACAAGCGTCGGATCCACGCAGGATCAATCTCTTCAGTGATGCTCAATCACTTTGGGTTTGTAGGTGTTTGGGTTTGGGTTTTTCCTCACTCGATGATTTTTGCTCAAAGTCCTCGGAGGATGGGATGCTCTCAAATGACAAGTGTCAGTTTCTCTCGGAGCAGCCAACCAGCTAGTGGTGGTAGGGGGCGGCTATTTATAGCCTAGGGAGCAGCCCGACATGATATGACATAAATGCCCTTCAATGATATGACCGTTAGGTGGATAAGATATTTTGGGACAGCTGGCGCGCAGCACAGCAACGGTCGGAAATTTGACTCTCAAATTCCTCAGGGCTATCATGTTCCTCACAGTGTAGGCAATCCTCACTGGCGAATTCCTAACTCCTCAGTCAGAACAAATTCCTCAGCGACCAGAAGAACTTCGTCTCTGTCACTGAAGAAATTGATTGAACTGTATGAGATTTCCAAAGTCTTCACTCGAAGGGATTGGTAGGTGTAGGATTTTGAGTTGAGCATCACATGGAAATTTTTCCTTAGTATTTCCTCGACCCCCTTTAACAGTACGGTGTTTCCTATGACTCAAGAAAGATAAAAACGAAACAACGAAAACAAAAGTCTTCACGCTTCATGTTCCTCAAATGAATACCAAGTCTTCAAGGTCACACCAATTTGTTCACTTTCAAAGTCTTCAGAAAGTCTTCAGAATATCAAAGTCTTAAGTCGAAGAACTTCATTTTTAGGGGTCGACTTTCTCTGTAAATATCAAACTCCTCATAGACTAATAGACCTGTGTACACTCATAAACACATTAGTCCCTTAACCTATAAGTCTTCAATACACCAAACTCACTAAGGGGCACTAGATGTACTTACAATCTCCCCCTTTTTGGTGATTGATGACAATATAGGTTAAGTTTTCAACGGGCATAAACATATGAAGTGTAAGTACTGATATTGAGGAATTTGATTGCAAGATATAGAAGAACTCCCCCTGAAGATGTGCATAGTGAGGAATTTGCTTTTGAGGCAATGCACATTTGAAGAGTTGAATCATGGAGATCTCCCCCGATATCTTGTAATTCATACACGCGTTCTACATATAATATGAAGAATTTGAAATGCATGATAAAATATGGTGACTGATGTAATTCAACATGCGTGTATTAACATATAACAAAGAATAAGCATGCAGAAGAACACATCAAAAGTATGAGAGCACCATCGGGTTTAAGATTACAACTTGATCCAATAAAAGTTTCAAAAGAGCGAGAGTTGTAACTTAGCAAAAAAACGCCCATATAATAGACCCGCTTGAAGACTAACTCAAATTTCTCCCCCTTTGTCATTGAATGACCAAAAGGGTCAAAACTGAGGACTAACGCCCCTGAAGAATATCAAGTTGATGGAGGAGCATCAGCGTTGTCGGGGTCGGTTGTCGTAGTAGGGCCTGCTGCAGTGTCGTCCAAGTCTTCATTTTCATCAGTGTCGCGCGATGAAGAATAGGAGCTGGCCACCAAGGAAGGAACCTTGACCTTATTGAATTTCTTCGGTGGAGGTGCAGACCAGTCAAATTCTTCCTTCAGACCCATTTTCTTCAGATCTTCTGCGCTGTAGACATGAGATAGAACAGCCCAGGTATGGTTGAAGGTTTCATGGAGGTAGTGGTGGTTTTTCTTCACTTCATTGTGTGTTGAGGTCATGTTGTGAAGAATTGAACCAAACTGATGCTTGACCCATTTATGATTGCGATCAAATTTCTGATGAAGACTGAGGAGTAATTCACGATCAGTCATCACCTTGGGTGCTGTGGCTTGAGGATTTTGCTTGGCAAAGTTATTGGTGGCAGAGTCATGTGTGGCAGAGTCATCATTGGTGTAGTAGGATGCAACCTTGTGAAATTTACCATCCAATGGACGAATGCCTTCATCTATCACAGCAGTTGCCTTGCCTTTGTCATCAGCTGAGGAAAATGTCTGTTTGAGGACTTCAATTGGAGGCAAGTAGCTGCCGTGGTTCAGAGTATCAGCCTTGTAATTGAGTGAAGACCTTGTCCTGATGAACTTCATAATCCATGGTGCATAAGGCTTCAGCTCAAATGGTGACATAGCAATATTCACCAAAGTCCTCATGAAGAAATCATGGAAGTTGACGGGAACGCCATGAATGATATTGAAAAGCATATTCTTCATGATGCCAACGATTCTTCATCATTTGAGTCGTGGCCTTTGATAGGACTCATTGTCTTCATCAGAATGCGATAGACAGTCCGTGGCACATACAGTAATTCCTTGACGAGGAATTTGGTTCGAGGGGCCTGCCCTGGCTTCAAAGGCTTCATCAGCACTTGCATGTAATGATTTGTAAGCTCAGGTTCATTGTAGATGCAATGAGCACCTTCAAGGGGAGGACTGAGTGGGAGGGCACGAAGCAATTCAGTTGCTGGTGCCTTGTAGTGAGTATTTGCTGACATCTAGTCCAACACCCATGAGTTCACATCTTCAGAATTTCCTGTGATGTGCAATGTCGCATAGAGTTGCAGAATGAGTTCTTCATTCCAACCACAGATGTCAGTGCAGAAATTCAGCAATCCAGCATCGTGAAGAACACTGAGGACTGGCTCGAAGCCCGACAGAGATTCCATGTCCACATGAGGAATGTGTGCATGATCGAAGACTTTGTCTTTGTTGAATAGCACTGAGGAATAGAAATTGGCTTGACTAGCAGTCCAGAAACGCCTCTTCCTTATGCGAGCAGAATCATAAGGGTTGTAATCAGTGAAGAAAACATGCTCTCCAAAGAAGTCTTCAACCTTGAACTTTTGCTTGCGCGAGAATGGATCCTTTGGTTTTGGCAGAGGAGTGTCAGTGAGTTGCATCACTACCTCAGGAATCGCAATCTTAGGTTCTTCAGGCTGAGGATTTTCTGGTTCCTCTTCAGTTGCAGTATGCATTGTTGAGGAAATCGTTAACTGGTAGCTGCTTGGTTGGCTGGCAAGTAGGGGATTAATAGGCTAATCGGCAAGTTAATCGGCCATTTAATCAATTAATCGGATGATTTATCGGTTTATCAGCTACTCGGTGACCCTAGGAGTAGGGATTAATTGGCAAGTTAACTGGTTAATCGAACGATTTCTTGAACAAGGGCAGTATGTGTTGTCATGTGATCAGCAGCAGCAAGTTCTTCAGCACTAGTGGCTGGAATTTCTTCATGCACAGACGAGGTGAGATGAGTTTCTTCAGAGCCCAGCTGAACGGTTGGTGTAGGGGACTGTGGTATTTGTTGTATTGGGGTGAAGAGTGGAGAATTGGGATGCTGACTTTCCCAAAAGTCATCATTCATCACAGGCGTAGTGCATCCAGTATCCACGGCTTCATCTTCAATTTCTTCCACGCCAGCCTCTTCAGCTGTGAACTGAGGCATTGGCGAGGAAACAACAGGCGTTGAAGGGATCGCATCCACTTCAATTTCTTAATCAATCTACTCTGACGACGCAACATAATGATTTTCTTCATCAGATCCGCTAGGGATCACATATTCTTCACCAAAGGAAAAAGGTCCTTTGCTGGCATGGTGGAAATCAGAACAGCATCAATCGGATTTTCAAACGAGCTTGTCATAGGCTTCATCTTCTTTGGAGCTGACGATTCTGAAGCAGCTGATGCTTTCCTTTTCTTCATAGCAGCTCGCTCTGCAGCCTTGGTCTTCGTCACATCTGATGCAGATGGAAGGATAGGAGTTGGTGTAGGCGCGGGAGGAGTTGAGGAATCTGTTTGAATTTCCTCAGGCGCAACTGTTGCAGTTGCCCTGGCTTCTTCAGTTTCTTCAGGCGCACCACTAGTGGATGCCCTGGCAATTTCTTCAGCGGATGGAATGGAGTCATTAGCCCTGGAACTAGCATTTTCTTCAGCAGGCTGAAAATCATCAGCGGTGCTGGCATGTTCTTCAGTTGGCTGAGCAGAGGCTCCAGCTTGAGGAACTTCTTGTTGCGTTGGAGCTGCAACATTGGTGAGCTTCTTAGACAGGTTGACAAATCTGACTTTGGCTCCTTGCCAATCAGCATAATAAGCATCAAAGTCATCGCTGAGGGCTTTGATTTCAGACTGGATCTTGAGGAGTTCATCAGTTGTCATTTTGACAATGTTTTTCCTCAGGAACTTCTCTTTCCTGAACTGAGCCTTCTTGATCTGCCTAGCCTTCTCAAATTTACATTTTTCTTCAGTGATGAAATGGGTCAGCATGTGACTTTGGCCAGGAGTCAAATGAAAATCAGGCATAGGGGTGTCTAGATCCTTGTGCCAGAGATCAATGTAATCGAGGATCACCCTTGGATCCAAAAGTAGTGGCACAGGTGTGCCTTTGGCTCTAGCGGCCCTTTCTTGTCTGTCTCTGATGATTTTTGCAAGTTCATCATCATCAACTTCATCGTCATATGGCACTTGTAAGGAAACCTGTTTCTTCTTCGGACTTGGCCGAGGACCTCGACCAGCCGTTGCCTTTGTCTTCAGCAGAGTGGGGCCTGATGAAGAGTTTGGTGCAGCTGAGGAACTCGCTGAGACACCAGAGGCAATAGTGATGCCTGCAGTCCTTTGGCACGTGGCCAGATGTACAGGTGCTGAGGACTTTGCCGGAGCAGCTGAGGACTTCGGGGGAGGAGCTGAGGATTTTGGAGGAGCAGGAGCGGCATGAGGAACTGGCCGTGAGGGCTTTGAAGAATCTGGCCGTGAGGGCATTGCTGAGGAACTTGGCCGTGAGGGCACATTTGGTGAAGCACTTGGCTTGTGAGCGGGCTTCTTTGGCATTGATTTTCTAGGCTTGACAAAGGCCTCAGTGGCAGCAGAAGTAGCAGAGTCTTCATTGAATTTCCTCACTGCTTCTTTGGCTTGTCTCGCCAAATTCACTTGGCATTTGGCCCATTCTTCAGGAAAACCCTCACCACGCTTGATGCTGGTTGGGTCAGCTTCTTGGCCAGGTGCCAATGAAGCTCTTGGGCATGGAGGATTTAGTGCGAATTTCTTCATATAATTTGGAGTAACATATCTGTACTCCCTCCATTCTCTTGCGCATCTCCTTTCAATCCTCTGTATGCGCACCTTGCACTGATTTTTGTTCTCCTTTCCGAATTTGGCCTCATCAGGTGTGCAATAGTCAGCATAGATGTCCTCAAGCATTTCAAACACAGTCATGACCTCAGGCCTCTTTCCTCCTTTCTGTGGCTTCTTACCGTCTGCCATATTCTTTAGTTGAGGAATTTGAACAATCGAATTCTCTGAAGAAGTATGCAACTTTTCTTCGAGGAACGCTACAAATGAGTTAAGTTGATGAGAACCTAGTGATTCAGCAGCGGACATGAGTACCTGTGAACAGAGTAAAGTTGCGAGGAATTTGGAGAGGTCATACGCGTTCTCAGAAAGTTTTTCAAAAAGAACAAGTTTGAGGAATTTGACCAGATGAGCCTTGAAGAATTTCACTAAGTGTTCTTTGTCTTAGGTTCCAGAGTTGTATAGATCGAGGATCCACACAATTGAGGAATCTTGAAGAAACATGATGCTTAGAGAAACGAATCAAGAACAGATGACTAGTGAGGTGTTTTGTGTGTGAGGATTTGAAGAATAAAAGACCTTTGAAGATTTTTTTGAGAAAATTTGAGTCAAAGAGGGCAGTAAAAGTAACTTTTAATTACCCTTGATGAAGAACACGACGAATAGAGAAGTGTAGATTTGAAGCTCGTCAGTTCAGATCTTCCACGCCCTAACTCGGCGGAGGAAGATAGCTACGGCGGCGGCAGAGTGAAGATTTCCGCGGCTAGCACGAGTATGACGGCGACGAGGTCGAGGCAGTGAAGCTCTTCCTCACCGGCGACGATGGAGTAGCGGTGACGCTAGGGTTTGAGAAGATCGAGCGAGAGAGAGCGATCGAGCGGAGTAAAGGAAGTGAGGAAGGGGTGAGGGGGTATTTATAGTCGCAGTGAAAAACTGTTCGCCCGAAGATTTAGGACGAACATGCCCCTGACCCTTCTCATTCGCATGACATGTGTCACCCACGTACTGAAAATTGGAGATCATGTTAGATCATGGGTGAATAGATAAGTCAATTGTGGGATACGAAACAGTTTGAGCGGCAAAGCCAAAAATTTGGATAAGATAAGTTAAAAGTTCCATTCACAAATTCTTCAGCTGACAAGGACACAGTGAATATTTTGAACGAGTTTCAAATAGAACGCACATGAAGAATTTGTGAATAGATTGGGTTGAGTATAGCATAGAGGGGGAAGGGTCCGATCACATTCACTTAGCAGAAAACACAACTTGAAGAAATAGCCATAAGGGAATGTTGTAGAGGACGTAAACCCATAAATATATATAGCCAATGAAGAAAAAGGACGGAAACAATGAAGATTTTGCAAGGTTGAAGAATTTGAAAAACTGAAAATTTCAAAACTGAGGAATTTCAAAAAAAAAATGAAGATTTTCAACTTTGGTGGTGGCGTGACCCACCGTATAAGAATGATGATTTCAGACACCGCGTACAATTGTCGTAGGGTTCTGAGAATCAAATTCTTCATTAATTTCTTCACACTTAGAGTGTTATTCTTCATTGATTGAATAAAAAACGTTTCTTTATGTGTTGCACATCTAAGTCATCAATTTTGCATAAGTGTTAGGATGAGTGTCCCTTTCAAAGAACATTCGAAGACTCTAAGTATTTAGCTCACACCGCAACTTGCTAAATCTCTTCTCATCCAAGGGCTTTGTGAAGATATCAGCTAGCTGTTCTTCAGTCTTCACGTGCTCGATGGAGATGTCGCCCTTCAACACATGATCGTGAAGAAAATGATGACGAATCTGAATGTGCTTTGTCTTCGAGTGCTGAACTGGGTTGTGAGCAATCTTGATGGCACTCTCATTGTCATAGTAGAGAGGCACATTCTTCACGTTGATGCCGTAGTCCTTGAGAGTTTGCTTCATCCACATCAATTGAGCACAACAAGAACCAGCAGCAATGTACTCACCTTCCGCAGTAGACAGTGATACGCAGTTCTGTTTCTTCGAGGACCAACAGACCAAAGATCGTCCGAGGAAATGACAAGTACCAGATGTTGACTTGCGGTCCACACGATCACCAGCATAGTCAGAGTCAGAATATCCAATGAGATCAAAAGTATAACCCTTGGGGTACCATAATCCTAGTGTTGGTGTGTGAGCTAGATATTGAAGAATATGCTTCACAACCTTATGGTGTGATTCCTTCGGTGTAGCTTGAAATCGGGCACACATGCAAACACTAAGCATTATATCTGGCCTAGATGCACATAAGTACAATAAAGAACCAATCATGGAGCGGTATACCTTGTGATCAAAGTCAATACCATTTTCATCAGTGCATAGATGGCCATTTGTGGGCATAGGAATTTCGACGCCTTTGCAATCTTGCATGCCGAATTTCCTCAGAACATCCTTGAGGTATTTCTCCTGAGATATGAATATGCCATTGTGCTGTTGAAGAATTTGAAGACCTAAGAAGAATTTCAACTCTCCCATCATAGACATTTGATATTCTTCACTATCATATAGGCAAATTCATCACTATAACGTTGGTCAGTACAGCCAAAGATAATATCATCAATGTATATTTGGCACACAAACAGTTCACCATCATAAGATTTAGTAATGAGAGTAGGGTCGAGTGAACCGGGTGTGAAGCCATTCTTCACGAAGAATTCCTTCAAAGTATCATACCACGCCCGAGGGGCCTGCTTGAGGCCATAGAGGGCCTTGTTGAGTCTGAAGACTTTGTCAGGATTCTTTGGATCTTCAAAACCTGGGGGGTGAGCAACATATACTTCTTCCTCAAGCTTACCATTGAGGAATGCACTTTTCACATCCATTTGATATAAAGTGATATTATGATGATTACCATAAGCAAGTAATATGCGAATAACCTCAAGTCTAGCAACAGGTGCAAAAGTTTCATCGAAATCAATTCCTTCAACCTGTGTGTAGCCTTGAGCTACAAGTCGTGCCTTATTCCTCACCACAAGGCCATTTTCATCTTGCTTGTTGCGGTAGATCCACTTTGTGCCAATGATATTATGCTTGCGAGGATCTGGACGTTTGACCACTTCCCAGACATTGTTGACCTTGAACTGATGTAATTCTTCTTGCATGGCCTGAATCCACTCGGGCTCCAGAAATACTTCATCTACCTTATTGGGCTCTGTGATGGAGACAAAAGCATAGTGCCCACAAAAGTTAGATAAATGTGAAGCTTTTGAGCGTGTGAGAGGACCTGGTGCTTCAATGTCATCGATGATCTTATCAACTTGCACTTCTTTTGCAACGCGAGGATGAGCTGGTTGTCATCGAGGAACTTGATCAGCATTTTCTTCAGCACCAATTTCTTCAGCATTGTCTTCAGGTGCATTAGCTTGACGTTCTTCGCGTTCTGGAATGAATTCTTCAGCAGATTCTTCATTAGGAATGACATCCTCAATCTCCTTGAACTTGATAGAATCCTCAGGTGCTAGTTCATCTATCACAGAAGGTAGGTGCTCTCTTTGCGAGCTATTAGTTTCATCGAACCACACATCTACAGTTTCAACAACCTTGTGAAGAGCATTGTTGAAGACCCTGTAGGTGTGCGAGTCCTTTCCGTAACCAAGCATAAAACCTTCATGTGCTTTCGGTGTAAATTTAGCATTGTGATGAGGATCTCTAATCCATCATTTAGCACCGAAGACTTTGAAATAACTCACATTGGGTTTCTTGTCAGTGAGGAGTTCATAGGCAGTCTTCTTGAAGAATTTGTGAAGAGATACTCTGTTAATGATGTGGCACGCGGTATCAATTGCATCAATCCAAAAACGACGAGGCGTTTTGTATTCATCAAGCATAGTGCGAGCCATCTCAACAAGAGTTCTGTTCTTGCGCTCCACGACGCCATTTTGCTGAGGAGTATAAGGAGCAGATAACTCATGAGTAATACCAAGTTCAACAAGATAGTTATCAAGACCAGAATTCTTGAACTGAGTTCCATTGTCACTCCTGATGTGCTTGATCTTTACACCAATGTTAGTTGAAGCCCTCGAGGAGAATCGTTTGAAGACTTCCTGCACTTCATGTTTGTAAGTGACAATGTGTACCCATGTGTAACGAGAGTAATCATCAACAATAACAAAGCCATAGAGAGATGCATCATTATTGACTGCTGAGTAATGATTAGGACCAAAGAGGTCCATGTGAAGCAATTCAAATGGACGAGTAGTGGTCATGATAGTCTTTGCTGGATGCTTGGCCTTGGTCATTTTTCCAGCTTCACAGGCTCCACACAAGTGATCCTTGAGGAATTTGACATTCTCAATGCCAATGACATGCTTCTTCTTTGCAAGCGTGTGCAAATTCCTCATGCCTGCGTGACCAAGTCGTCGATGCCATAGCCAGCCTTCTGAAGCTTTTGCAAGTAGGCACACGGCTGGTTGTGGTCCTATAGAGAAATCAACAATATATAGATCTCCTCTCCTAAAGCCTTCGAAGACTTTGGAATGGTCAGCTTCCATGATCACAACACAACGATACTTGCCAAAGACAACAACCATATCAAGATCGCAAAGCATTGAGACTGACATGAGGTTGTATCCTAAGGACTCAACAAGCATGACTTTGTCCATGTCTATGTCCTTAGAGATCGCAACCTTACCTAGACCCAAGACCTGACTTTTGCCTTTGTCAGCAAAGATGATATGCTTCAGATGTGACGGTGATAAGGGAGCATCCATCAATAGGTTCTTGTCACCAGTCATGTGATTCCTTAGTGACTAGAGGGGGGGGGGGTGAATAGGCGATTTTTATGAATTCTTCATTGAGGAATTTGCCAGTGAGGAAATTTCTTTGCGAAGAACTACTTGCAGCGGAATAAGTACTCAGAAGTAAGCATAACAGAATACAGACATAGTCATCATGATGAAATGAAGACAAGCACAGAGTACAGAAAGCGTAATCACAGGATAACACAAGATGAAGACAAACAGAATGAAAAAATTGAACTGAGGAAATTGAGAAAGTCTTCAGTCAAAGTCTTCAAACACATATATGAACAATCACTCAACAGAGTAATGAGGAAATGAAAGAGTTGAGGAAATAGAACCAGTAAGGTTGGTGAAGACAATGATTTGGTAGACCAGTTCCAACTGCTGTCTCAGTTGTATGTCTGGTTGGAGCGAATGAGTATTTAAACTCGAGGACACATAGTCCCGGACACCCAGTCACTGAGCACGCAGCTCAGGACACCAAGTCCTCACCGTATTCTCCTTGAACTAAGGTCACACAGACCTCGTCCAATCACTCGTGGTAACTCTTCAGGCGACTTCCAAACCTTCACAGACTCGGTCACTCGGCGATCCACAATTCCTCTTGGATGCTCTAGACCATGACGCCTAACCATCTGGAAGAAGCACAGTCTTCAAAGGTAACAAGCGTCGGATCCATGCAGGATCAATCTCTTCAGTGATGCTCAATTACTTTGAATTTGTAGGTGTTTGGGTTTGGGTTTTTCCTCACTCGATGATTTTCGCTCAAAGTCCTCGGAGGATGGGATGCTCTCAAATGACAAGTGTCAATTTCTCTCGGAGCAGCCAACCAGCTAGTGGTTGTAGGGGGTGGCTATTTATAGCCTAGGGAGAAGCCCGACATGGTATGACATAAATTCCCTTCAATGATATGACCATTAGGTGGATAAGATATTTTTGGACAGCTGGCGCGCAACACAGCAACGGTCGGAAATTTGACTCTCAAATTCCTCAGGGCTATCATTTTCCTCACTGTGTAGGCAATCCGCACTGGCGAATTCCTAACTCCTTAGTCAGAACAAATTCCTCAGCGACCAGAAGATCTTTGTCTTTGTCACTGAAGAAATTGACTGAACTATATGAGATTTCCAAAGGCTTCACTCGAAGGGATTGGTAGGTGTAGGATTTTGAGTTGAGCATCACATGGAAATTTTTCCTTAGTATTTCCTCGACCCCCTTTAACAGTATGGTGTTTCCTATGACTCAAGAAAGAGAAAAACGAAACAACGAAAACAAAAGTCTTCACGCTTCATGTTCCTCAAATGAATACCAAGTCTTCAAGGTCACACCAATTTCTTCACTTTCAAAGTCTTCAGAAAGTCTTCAGAATATCAAAGTCTTCAGTCAAAGAACTTCATTTTTAGGGGTCGACTTTATTTGTAAATATCAAACTCCTCATAGACTTATAGACCTGTTTACACTCATAAACACATTAGTCCCTTAACCTATAAGTCTTCAATACACCAAAATCACTAAGGGTCACTAGATGCACTTACACTTTCGGTACCTTTGCTTATAGATGTATGCCTTTTGGTTTATGTAATGCACCTGCTACCTTTCAAAGGTGCATGATGGCTATATTCTTTGACTTTTGTGAAAAGATTTGTGAGGTATTCATGGATGACTTCTCCGTTTATGGATCCTCTTTTGATGATTGCTTGAGCAACCTTGATCGAGTTTTGCAGAGATGTGAAGACACTAGTCTCATCTTGAATTGGGAAAAGTGTCACTTTATGGTTAATGAAGGCATTGTCTTGGGGCATACAATTTCTTAAAGGGGTATTGAAGTTGATAAAGCTAAAGTTGATGCTATTTAAAAGATGTCATGTCCCAAGGACATTAAAGGTATAAGAAGTTTCCTTGGTCATGCCGGTTTTTATAGGAGGTTCATTAAGGACTTTTCTAAAATCTCTAGGCCTCTACCTAATTTATTACAAAAAGATATTCCTTTTGTCTTTGATGATGATTGTGTAGAAGCATTTGAAATACTTAAGAAAGCTTTGATCACTGCACCTATTGTTCAGCCACCTGATTGGAATTTACCCTTTGAAATTATGTGTGATGCTAGTGATTATGTTGTAGGTGATGTTCTAGGGCAAAGAGTTGATAAGAAATTAAATGTTATCCAATACACTTGTAAAACTCTTGATACTGCCCAGAGAAATTATGCTACTACTGCAAAAGAATTCTTAGCAGTTGTATTTGCTTCTGATAAGTTCAGACCTTATATTGTTGATTCTAAAGTTACTATTCACACTGATCATGCTGCTATTAAATATCTTATGGAAAAGAAAGATGCTAAACCTAGACTTATTAGATGGGTCCTCTTGCTCCAAGAATTTGATTTGCATATTATTGATAGAAAGGGAGCTGAGAACCCCATTGCAGACAACTTGGCTAGGTTAGAGAATGTTCTTGATGACCCACTACCTATTGATGATAGCTTTCCCGATGAATAATTAGCGGCCATTAATGCTTCTCATACTGCTCCATGGTATGCTAATTATGCTAATTACATTGTTGCTAAATTTATACCACCTAGTTTCACATACCAGCAAAAGAAAAAGTACTTTTATGATTTAAGACATTACTTCTGGGATGACCCACACCTTTATAAAGAAGGAGTAGATGGTGTTATTAGACATTATGTACCTGAGCATGAACGGGAATAGATCCTACGCAAGTGTCACTCCAAACCATTTGGAGGACACCACGCTGGAGATAGAACTGCACATAAGGTATTGCAATCCGGTTTTTATTGGCCTACTCTCTTCAAAGATGCTCGTAAGTTTGTCTTGTCTTGTGATGAATGTCAAAGAATTGGTAATATTAGTAGACGTCAAGAAATGCCTATGAATTATTCTCTTGTTATTGAACCATTTGATGTTTGGGGCTTTGATTATATGGGACCTTTTCCTGCCTCTAATGGATATACACATATTTTAGTTGCTGTTGATTATGTTACGAAGTGGGTAGAAGCTATTCCAACTAGTAGTGCTGATCATAACACCTCTATTAAGATGCTTAAAGAAGTTATTTTTCCGAGGTTTGGAGTCCCTAGATATCTCATGATTGATGGTGGTTCACATTTTATTCATGGTGCTTTTTGTAAAATGCGTGCTAAGTATGATGTTAATCATAGAATTGCATCTCCTTATCACCCACAGTCTAGTGGTCAAGTAGAATTGAGCAATAGAGAGCTCAAATTAATTTTGCAAAAGACTGTTAATAGATCTAGAAAGAATTGGTCCAAGAAACTTGATGATGCATTATGGGCCTAGAGAACTGCATATAAAAATCCTATAGGTATGTCTCCGTATAAGATGGTATATGGAAAAGCGTGTCACTTACCTCTTGAACTTGAACATAAAGCATATTGGGCCATTAAAGAGCTCAACTATGACTTCAAACTTGCCGTTGAGAAGAGGTTATTTGATATTAGCTCACTTGATGAATGGAGAACCCAAGCCTATGAGAATGCCAAGCTGTTCAAAGAAAAAGTTAAAAGATGGCATGACAAAAGAATACAAAAGCATGAGCTTAACGTAGGTGATTATGTGTTGCTATTCAACTCTCGTTTAAGATTTTTTGTAGGAAAACTTCTCTCTAAATGGGAAGGTCCTTACATTATCGAGGAGGTCTACGGTGGCATAAAAATCAACAACTTTGAAGCCACAAGTCCGAGGGTGGTGAACGGTCAAAGAATCAAACATTATATCTCAGGTAATCCTATCAATGTTGAAAGTAATATTATTGAAACTATAACCCTAGAGGAATACATAAGGGACACTTTCCAGAATGTTTCAGACTCCAAAAAGGAATAGGTATGTGGTACGGTAAGTAAACCAACTCCAAAACAATTCTAATGGCAATTTTTCTCTGTGTTGCAATATTTAAGAATTTTGGAAAGCAAAAAGTAATCCGGGAAGGACGCGAGGCCTCCACGAGGGTGGAGGGTGCGCCCACCCTTACTGGGTGCGCCCCCTGTCTCGTGGGCACCTCATGTTGAGTATGTGGACTTGCTGAAAAGCTCTATTCTTGACTCTTTCTGATGCTATGATAAATTGCAATTGCTTCAATGACTAAGATTTTAGTTTGTTAGTTCTCAATGAAGTTTATGTTCCATACTTGACATTGTGAATAGATTGTTACTTGAGCATAAGAAATCATATGACGAAATCTATGTATGCTGCTGATATAAGAATGATCATGAGGCCCTCATGTCCGTATTTTATTTTTATCAACACATCTATCTCTAAACATGTGGACATATTTTTCAATTTCGGCTTCCGCTTGAGAACAAGCGAGGTCTAAGCTTGGGGGAGTTGATACGTCCATTTTGCATCATGCTTTTATATCAATATTTATTGCATTATGGGCTGTTATTACACATTATGTCACAATACTTATGGCTATTCTCTCTTATTTTACAAGGTTCATGATGAAGAGGGATAATGCCGGCAGCTGGGATTCTGGCTGGAAAAGGAGGAAATATTGGAAACCTATTCTGCACAGCTCCAAAAGTCCTGAAACTCCACGGAAGTCATTTTTGGAATTAATAAGAATTATTGAGCAAAGAAAGTGCCAGAGGGGGCCCACACCCTGGCCAGGAGGGTTGGGGGCGCCCCCTGTCTCCTGGTCCCCCTATTGGCCTTCCGGTGCCCATCTTCTGCTATATGAAGGCTTTCACCCTGGAAAAAATCATAAGCAAGCTTACGGGACGAAACTCCGCCACCATGAGGCAGAACCTTGGCGGAACCAATCTAGGGCTCCAGCGGAGCTGTTGTGCTGGGGAAACTTCCCTCCAGGAGGGGGAAATCATCGCCAATTATCCTCTCATCGGGAGGGGGTCAATCTCCTTCAACATCTTCACCAGCACCATCTCCGCTCAAAACCCTAGTTCATCTCTTGTATCCAATCTTGTATCAAAACCACAAATTGGTACCTGTGGGTTGCTAGTAGTGTTTATTACTCCTTGTAGTTGATGCTAATTGGTTTACTTGGTGGAAGATCATATGTTCAGATCCTTAATGCATATTAATACTCCTCTGATCATGAACATGAATATGCTTTGCGAGTAGTTACGTTTGTTCCTGAGGACATGGGTGAAGTCTTGCTATTAGTAGTCATGTGAATTTGGTATTCGTTCGATATTTTGATGAGATGTATGTTGTCTCTCCTCTAGTGGTGTTATGTGAACGTCGACTACATGACACTTCACCATTATTTGGGCCTAGAGGAAGGCATTGGGAAGTAATAAGTAGATGATGGGTTGCTAGAGTGACAGAAGCTTAAACCCTAGTTTGTGCGTTGCTTCGTAAGGGGCTTATTTGGTAGTTGCGGATGCTTGCAATAGAGGTTTATCATAAGTGGGATGCTTGTCCAAGAAAGGACAGTACCCAAGCACCGGTCCACCCACATATCAAATTATCAAAGTACCGAACGCGAATCATATGAGCGTGATGAAAACTAGCTTAACGATAATTCCCATGTGTCCTCGGGAGCGCTTTTATCATTATAAGAAATTGTCCAGGCTTGTCCTTTGCTACAAAAAGGATTGGGCCACCTTGCTGCACTTTATTTACTTTCATTGCTTGTTACCCATTACAATTTATCTTATCACAAAACTATCTGTTACCTACAATTTCAGTGCTTGCAGAGAATACCTTACTAAAAACTGCTTGTCATTTCCTTCTGCTCCTCGTTGGGTTCGACACTCTTACTTATCGAAAGGACTACGATAGATCCCCTATATTTGTGGGTCATTAGCAGGGTCCAGAATCCGGCTAGTAGAGGCATGACCGGCAGGATCTCCGGACATAGTCAGGCGAATGTTCTTCCTGATAAGACACAACGGGTAGTGTCATACTTTAAGATGACAGCCATGGGGCGTAACTAAAACCATACCTCTTCAATGAAGGCTCATCCATATTTCTATTTGCCTTCCTCTTCGTAGGCCTGCCCGTCATAGGCGCCGCCTTTTTGCGCGCCGACCGCCTCCCCTTTAGAGCATAATATAGTGTGGTGGGTAAGGTAGATAGAGGGAATTCTATCAAAGGACAAGTCTCCTGATTACTTACATGCGTCGTAGGGAGAAGGCCGGGATAGTCGGCAATGATGGCCCCTTCGATGCCATCACAACTCGCCTGGTAAAACACCCCTTGCTCGAGCTCCACGAAAAATATATCCGGATCCTCTTAGAATCCGGGGTCAAGGGACCGGTTGTGGTCTTCTGGCTGCGGTGTGAGGCTGTGGATCTCCCTGGTGGCTTTCCGCCATTCCGGTTATAAATGACGCATTAATATTTATGAAAAAGGATTCGCGAGTTGATGGAGTAGAGTAGTGGGACGAAAAATCACCCAACTGAGAGGGTTGTACATGGAAAATCCGTCCCTTGGCTTAATGTGGATGAACTCCTCCTCCTCCCCTTTATATAACCCGGACAATATTTTAGCCAAACAGTGTGAGTGTCCGGACCCTTCTGACCATAGCGGGTGGCATCGTCTTCTCCGTTGAAGTGCCACATGGGGTGTCCTCGGTATTGGAGTGGTTGAACCCCTCGCATTATGGATATTTCCATAACCTCGACTATTGACAATCCGGATTGAGTAGGCGTCTTTATCTTGCTCATCAGCTGATGAACTTCCATACTATCTTCCTCCCTGGGGCTCCGAGGGCGCCAGCTGAGGCGCTTCTTCAATGGAGTATTTGAATATTCAGGAAGACCCCTCCGGATTGGGATAGGAAGGGAGATGTCTTCAACATAAAACCATTCAGAAGGCCATTCTTCGGATGCCTTCTTCGGCGTGCCGGATAGGTATCCGGTCCTGGCAATGCGCCATATCTCGGCTCCGCCTACTTGGAATATTGATCCCTCCTGGTTACGAGGGACGAGGCAAAACAGATTCTTTCATAACTCGAAATGGGCCTCGCAACCCAGAAATAGCTCGCAAAGGGCAACATAACCCGCAATATGCAGGATGGAGGCAGGTGTGAAGTTGTGCAGTTGGAGGCCGTAGTACTCCACACTACAAAAAAATACACTTCCGTGATGATACGTGTTTGTCACAGTAGGTCGCGTTTTCTGTCATGCATGTACATCCATGACGATTTTATGACAGAATCAAGATAGTCATACCTGTGCTGTCGTAGAAGTGTTCCATGACATTACCAAAATTATCATCACAGAAGTGTCCACTTCCATGACGGTAAATCGCGCGTCATAGAAGTGCTTTTGTCAAGGGTGACCGACACGTGGCATCCACCATAACGGGACGCCGTTAACCGCCGTTAACCTATCGGGTCCGGTTTTGGATTCGATAACCCGCTAACAGCTACGACCAATGTCGATTTTCCACGTGTAAAATTCTCATTGGCTGACGGATCCACACGTCAGCTCCGCATTGGAACAGGTGTCACTCATCCAACGGTCGAGATGGGCCTATGATATGTTGACACGTGGATGGGCCCAAAAAGTGGCCCATAAAGTTTAAATGGGCCGGCCCAACTGAAGGCCCATAAGATTTAGCAGACCATAATGGGCCGGCCCAGCTAAAGGCCCACAAGATTTTGTAGACCGTAATGGGCCGGCCCAGCTAAAGGCCCACAAGATTTAGCGAACGATAATGGGCCGGCCCAGCAAAAGGCCCACAAGATTTTGCGGACCATAATGGGCCGACCTAGCTAAAGGCCCACAAGATTTAGCAGACCACAATGGGCTGGCCCAGCTAAAGGCCCACAAGATTTTGCAGAAAATAATGGGCCGGCCCAGCTAAAGGCCCAACATTCTCTATCTAATCGGCCCGTCAACGACATGTCCTAAACTTGTCATCCTCGCGGCCCATGGACAGTTCTGGCCCGTTAACAGTCCGCTAAGTAATTGGTCCGAATTACGGCCTAGTGTATTTCCTGCATGTTAAAGGTCCTACTTCATTTGGGCCCATTTACATGCCATCAAAACTTTCGGCCCATAAACGACCATGAAGGATTTGGGTCATATTCGGCCATGTCTGACATTCGGCCTGTTAGAGGCCCACTATAGATTTGGGCCACTTTCGGCCTGTTGTCATTTTCGGCCTGTTAACGCCGGATGAAAACCATGAGCCATATGTGGCCCAACGTCATATCGGGCCCATTAACGGCCGATATAAAAATGACGATAATCTAGCCCGACCAAAGTTCCGGCCTGTTAAAGGCCCGTGTATTAGGTCAGCGCATTTACGGCCCATCCGAATTTGGCCTGTCAAAGATCCACATCGTAAATGGGCCACCATTTCGGCCTGCTAATACCAGTGGGTTATTTGGCACAATCAGGGCCCAATCTCACTTTTGGTCTATTAAAGACCCATGTTTTTATGGGCTCGAGATATTTACACCTATAAACTGCCTATTTTTACTGAGGGCCCAAATTATGTTTAAGCCTGTTAAAGGCCCACTATGGGCATAGGCCTACCAGAAAAATATGAAAGCTTATGCTGATTTAGGCCCAGATATTTTTAGTGGGCTACATGCCAATTTCGGCCCGTAATCATTTTTAGCCGAATTGGAATGGGCCCGACAAATGTTCGCATGTTGGGCTCCTACGAAGCTTTCGGCCGAATACATTACTAAGATAAACCTACACTATACAAAAATAGCATCGTAATTACTGCAGCCTATGGCAACATCATAAATGCTGTATCACAACAAAATAAATTCCAACCATATAAAAAAGGCATGTTGGCATAAAGTTTACAGTCCTTCCAGATAAAAGCACCATCAGATGTATAGAAGCACAGATCATTTGACCTGAGTGCTAATGTTTCAGGCTTTTTTCCGCCATTGCTCTTGAACAAGGAAGCGAATGTCCGATAGTCTGGTTTCAAAATCATTCATATCTTGACGACATTTGTCAACCACTATTCTTGTTTCCGAAACGATGTCCATTAGGGACTGGACTTGTGTTTGGAGCACAGATATATCACTCTGTCTAGCAGGAAGATTTGTTCAGTAGGTGATTTGGACGAGGTTACCTTGACAACCAACCCAGAATTACGCAGGAAGGTCCTTTTTGCACTGTTAGTGGAGAGATATTGATGCACTGCAGCAAGAGGTGACATTGTGCGTGTGGTAGCCTCGTCACCTTCAGGTGGTTGTGGCTATTCAATCATTTGTTCCATAGCTTCCTGAAAGTTTGAACTTGTAGATTAGTGTACCAGATAAGTTACTAATGAGCAAAAACAAACAAAGTAGGTTAAACGTTTATACATAACTTATTTTGGTGAACTACTGTAATACATTAGCATGTATTGTAGTGCCAACTACATAATAAAATCACTTTCGGAACATATGCCCATGTAGCATGCCTACTGTATTGTCTATTTCCTCACATTCGTTGACATCTAAGGATAAAGCGACATGGTTTAAAGTAGCATGAACATAGTATGACATCATTCATATCATGGGCAAAAAATATAAAACAAACAGGCTATTTTATCATTGTGTGTGCACGTGAACATAATAACTAGATTACAGATCAAGACCAAAAGAATATCCTTCATCTCTTTTAAACCATGTAAGGTGAAATGATACGTTAAGACAACTGTGTATAAAAGTGAACAGAGTAACTGACATTGGCTGCAAATCAAGTAGTTAAATGAACACATCACATTACCAATCAGTTCAAAGGCAGGAGGAGTAAGGACTTACAACATCGGCTTGAACTGGTGTGCTCATGCCCTTCATCTTGCTAGTGTGGCAATCCTTGAAGATTTGCACTGCATTTGGTTCAGGTTCTTTTTGGTCCGCACGGGCTTTCCTCTGTATTTAGAACAAGTAAATATAGATACGATAATATGGCACAAAAAGAAGAAGGAAGTAGCGGCTATTTACAAGAGCCTTGCAGTGTGCAATATAGCTACGAGATCCTGTTGTCTATTGGAATTTCACTTTAGAATGGTTGGTTTTGTTCTTCAATTAGTTAGCCTAGAAGAAGATACACTTGTAAGGCACATACATAAATACAAGTTCAATATGTGGTCTGATCAAATATATATAGCCTACCTGATACTTTGGATCAGACCAGTGTTTAACGAGGGCTGTCCAGTCATCATATGTAATATATTCCACAAGATATGTTTGGGCGATTTCATTGTTAGCCTTGCCTTCAAAGTGAGATTTTCTAAGGTGGTACCGATACTGTCGCAGAGCAGTCTGAAAAACATGAGTGCATGCTTGTTTAGTTGCATCATCTTTTGGATCCAACTTGAACCTCATCTGTTGAAAAAAGAATGTGAGTCTTATTAGGAGGAAGCTAGAAAGTATGGGACAGAGCAAGCCAATATTACTAATTGCGATGAATAACATTACTTACGGATAAATGGTCAAGGAAGGTGTTAAACTAGGTATTGTCTTTCTCATTCCTGTACTGGATCCACGTTGGGAGGATACGTGCATGACAGCTAACGACAATGGCTGCCTCTGATACTAACTTGGCTGACTCTGTAGCATCACATGGCCTTTTTAAACCTGCCTCAAAATGGATCTCCATTCTTCCTCCTTTAGATTTTGTTAATCTGTCAAGCATTATCCCTGATGTCTGTTTCCGCTTGCGCCGTGGTGCTAGTTCAACAACGAATATGGAAAGTGTTACTGTACATCAAACTGTGAGAGTACATATAAAGGAGCATGCAACTGCAACTTGACTCGGTCAGGTACCGTCTTGGTGTTAATGCTCATGAGGTTCATCTGATCTTGCCAAGTCCTGTTGTGTCAGCAATGCTTTGGAAGTAGTGTTAGGTGTGAAGGTAGCTTGGGAACTGGCCAGTTCAGGAGCAAATGAACGAGTAACTCATTGAGATGCTGGTACAGTTGAAGCGGATGCTGCAGCTGGTGGAGCAGGTGATATTGTGTTTGTAGATTTAGCCGGTGGACTTGGACCTTCTACTGCACTATAAGTACCAGCAGAATCTCGACGGCAGATCCTTTTCCGTTTCACCCAACGAGTAACAACACTCCCTACTATATTATTTTCCTTGCTCTTTTTTGACTTTGCCATGTCAAGCTGTACCCACAACACAAAACAATAAAATTGCTCTTCAGAACTCATTGATGCATGATACAGAAAAACAATACTTTGATGTAAGACAACCGTATGAGGATGGAATATGTAAGAAAAACAGGACGACATGACATATTCACAACAACGATTTGCAAACTGAGCAGAAGGATTTTCAAGAAAATAGAAGTAATGCAAGCTAGACACCATATGAAAGATGTAACCAATATTACTCTGCCAAGTTAAAAGTGTCTTGTCATAAGTGGCAATTCGAAAAATTAGAAGCAGTACAACATGGAAATCAATGCAAGATGCAACCACTATCAATCTGCCATGTTAAAAGCGTACAATCATGAGTGACTGATGCGGGATACACAACATCAATACTTTGATGTAAGAACATGGTATGATAGATAGATGCGGTGTATTCTAGACACAGAAAGCCATGTCATATGCACATGTATAACATATAAACTCAGCAGGTGCAATTTAATCAAAATAGAAGAAATACAGGCTAGACAACATATGCAACATGAAACCAATTATCACACTGTCAACTTAGAGCAAGCACCTGCGATGGTGGAGTACAGGAGATGAACTCATCATGTAGACTTAGGACTTCAACTTCATTAGCGGTAGCAGTGGAAAATCTAGAGAGTCTCTGTTTGCATCGGTGCGAAGGACCACCAACATCCCCTAACTTACTCTTTTCCTTCCTATTTTCTGATATTGCCTTATGAAGTCAAAACCACAAGAAGATGAATAAAATTAGCTCTGCATAACCGGTTGATGCATGATACAGACGAACACTACTTTGATGTAAGGCAAGCGCATAATAGGAGGATGGAATATATACAAAAAAAGACAGTGTTTCATATTCACACGTACGATAGGAGGATGGAATATATATGAAAAAACAGTAAGCGGAAGGCATTTCAACAAAATTAGAAGAAATGAAAGCTAGGCACCATATGAACATGCAACCAATATCACTCTATCAGGTAAAAAGTGTCTCGTCGTAAGTGCCATTTCAAGAAATTAGAAGCAGTACAAGCTAGAAGACAATGCAAGATGCAACCTACATCATAGTCCCAAGTTAAATGTGTCTAATGGGTAAGTGATCGTTGCATGTATAAGTTGTAAGCTACGCAGATGCAATTCAACATAATCAGAAGCAATACAAACTAGACATCATACGGAAAACACAACCACATATAACAGTTCCAAGTAAGAGCAAGCACCTATGATGGTGGAGTAGGGGAGATGTGCTCATCATGTACACGTATGTTATAGAAACAGGAACACGTGTCATATTCACAGGCATTATGTGTAAAGTAAGCAGATGCAATTCAAGTTAGACGCAACACAAGCTAGACATCATATGCAACATGCAACCACATATAATAGTGCCAAGTTAGAGCAAGCACCTGTGATGGTGGAGTAGGGGAGATGTGCTCATCATCTACACAGCTACATTGACTGTCCAGCCTTGCGTTGTCTTGCGAATCTTGTTAGGAGGATGGTGGAGTAGAATATGTAGAGACCCCCAGTTTGAGTTGCTCCGAAGGACCACCATCATCCATTGTCGGACTAATTTCTTTCAGCTGTAATGATTTTGCATTGTGAAGTCAAACCGATAAGAAAAAGGAATAAAATTCGCTCTTCAGAACTCATTCATGCATGATACTGATGAACACTACTCAGATGAAAGGCAAACACATGATGCAAGGATGGAATATGTATGAAAAACAGGATGGCATGACATATTCACACCTATGATGTGGTTACTAAGCAGAAGGCATTTCAACAAATTAGAAGCACTGCAAGCTAGACACCATATGAAAGATGCAATCAATATCACTCTGCCAAGTTCAAACTGTATGGAGTTTCAACAAATTAGAAGCAGTCCATGCTAGAAATCATATGCAAGACACAACCAATATCACAGTGGCGACTTAAAGGTGCCTTATCATAAGTGACTGATGCAGGATATGCAAGAACAGTAGTCTGATGTAGTAACAGGAACACATGTCATATTCACAGGCATTATGTGTAAAGTAAGCAGATGCAATTCAACAAAGTTAGAAGCAATACAAGCTAGACATCATACGCAACATGCAACCACATATAATAGTGCCAAGTTAGAGCAAGCACCTGTGATGGTGGAGTAAGGGAGATGTGCTCATCATCTATACAGCTACGTTGACTGTCTAGCCTTGCGTTGTCTTGCGAATCTTGTTGGGAGGATGGTGGAGTAGAATCTGTAAAGAACCTCCATTTCAGTTGCTCGGAAGGACCACCATCATCCAATGCCTTGCCAATTTCCTTCAGCTTTTTTGATTTTGCATTGTGAGGTCATACCGACAAGAAAAAGGAATATAATTCTCTCTTCAGAACTCATTCATGCATGATACTGACGAACACTACTCTGATGAAAGGCAAAGTCATGATACGAGGATGGAATATGTACAAAAAAATGGACGGCTTAACATATTCACACCTATGATGTGGCAACTAAGCAGAAGGCACTTCAACAAATTAGAAGCACTGCAAACTAGACACCATATGGAAGGTCCAATCAATATCACTCAGCCAAGTTAAAACTGTCTTGTCATAGGTGGCGTTCATCAAACTAGAAGCAATACATGCTAGAAATCATATTCAAGACGCAAACCAATATCACACTGCCAACTTAAAGGTGTCCCATCATAAGTGACTGATGCAGGATACACAAGAAGAGTAGTTTCATGTAAGAACATGGTGTGATAGACAGATATAGTATGTACCAAAAACAGGAAAGCATGTCATATTCACACGTATCATGTGTAAGCTAAGCAGATGCAATTTACACTAATTAGGAGCAATACAAGCTAGACACCATATGCAACATGCAACCAAATATCACACTGCCAAGTTAGAGCAAGCACCTTGGATGGTGGAGTAGGGGAGCAGAGACTTGGACCTGTAATGCACTATCAGTACAAGGAGAATCGGTGCAGATGCTCCGTTTATGTTGCTGCAGAGGACCACCACCTTCGCCTTCCTTACTCTTTTCCTTCCTCTTTCTTGATTTTGCCTTGTCAAGTCAAACCCACAACAAAAAGGAATAAAATTTGCTCTTCAGAACTCATTGATGCATGATACTGACGAACACTACTTTCATGTAAGGCAGCCGCATGATAGGAGGATGGAATATGTATGAAGAACAGGACGGCGTGACATATTGACATGTATGATGTATACAGTGTAAACTAAGCACAAGGTGCTTGAACTTGTTAGAATCAATGCAAGCTAGAAACCATATGAAAGATGAAACCAATATCACTCGGCCAAATTAAAAGGGTGCCCTAACAAATTTATTTGACCAAATTATAAGCAATACATGGCAACAGGATAGAAATAATATGCAATATGCAACGAATAAAGGTGACTCATCGTAAGTGATTGATGCAGGATACAGAAGAGAGGTAATTTCCTGTAAGAACATGGTTAACACATAGATGTAGTGTGTACCAAAAATTTGGAGGCATGCCATATTCACAAGTATAGTGTGTAAACTAAGAAGATGCAATTTACCCTAATTAGAAGCATTACAAGCTAGACACCATATAGAACATGCAACCACATATCACACTGCGAATTTAGAGCAAGCACCTGTGATGGTGGTGTAGGGGAAGTGCGGTCTTCAAGTATAGAGCTACGTTCAATATCTTCATTTAGGCTTGCTGTTTCTTGAGAATCATGTGGAGAGGATGAAATTGCATTCTTTATAAGAGTAGTGCGTCTTGTATTAATCCACGTGCGTGACTGTCTCATCATAAGTGATAGATGCAGGATACACAAGAACAATAGTTTGATGTAAGAACATGGTGTGATAGGCAGATGTAGTATGTACCAAAAACAGGAAGGCGTGTCATATTCACATGTATAATGTGAAAGCTAAGGAGATGCAATTTAACAAATTAGGAGCAATACAAGCTAGGCATCATATGCAACATGCAACTAGATACCACACTGCCATGTTAGAGCAAGCACCTTGGGTTGTGGAGTAGGGGAGATGAGATTTGGAACTAGCACTATAGTACGAGTAGCAGGAGAATCTGCAGAGATCATCTGTTTTCGTTGCTCCAGAGGACCACCATCATTCCGTGCCTTCGTCCTTTCAGATTTTGTCTTGTCAAGTAAACACACAAGAAAAAGGAATGAAATTCTCACTTCCAAATTCGTTGATGCATGATATTGACGAACACAACTTTTATGTATGGCAACCACATTGTAGGAGGATGGAATATGTACAAAAAATGCTAAGCAGAAGGCATTTCAACAATTTGGAAGCAATGCAATCTAGACACCATATGAAAGATCCAACCAAAATCACTCTACCAAGTTAGATGTGTCTCATTATAAGTGTCACTTCAAAAAATTAGAGGCAGTACATGTTTGAAATGATATGCAAGATGCAACCAATATTACACTGTCAACTTGAAGGTGTATTGTCAGAAGTGATTGATGAGGGATACACAAGAAAAGTAGTTTGATGTAAGAACATGGTTAATAGAAAGACGTAGTATGTACCAAAAATAGGAAGGCATGTCATATTCACAGGTATAATGTGTTAACTAAGCAGATGCAATTTACCCTAATTAGAAGCATTACAAGGTAGACACCATATGCAACATGCAACCACATATCACACTGCCAAGTAAGGGCAAGCACCTGCGATGGTGGTGTGGGGGAATTGCGGTGATCAACTAGAGAGCTACGTTGCCTATCTTCATTTAGCCTTGCTATTTCTTGAGAATCATGTGGGGAGGATGACACTACACTCTTTAAACGAGTAGGGCGGCTCACAGTAACCCACTGGGGTGACTGTCTCATCATAAGAGATTGACGGGGGATACAAAAGAGCATTAGTTTGATGTACGACCATGGTTAATAGACATATGTAGTATGTATCAAAAATAGGAAGGCATGTCATTATCAAAGGTATAATGTGTAAAGTAAGCAGATGAAATTTAACCAAATTGGAAGCAATACAAGCTAGACACCATATGCAACATGCAACCACATTTGACAGCGCGAAGTTAAAGCAAGCACCTGGGATGGTTGTGTGTGGAAATTGAGATCATCAACTGCAGAGCTACGTTTACTGTCTCCAACTGCTGACACTTCACCCTTTAGAGCGCTAAAACACTTAGTGCTTATCTTCGAATTACACTGGAGCGACTTATGTCTTTTCTTTTCTGCATTTATCAACACCGCGTTAGAGTCTGAAATACCCATGCATAAAAAAACAATAGTGTGAGTATGGGTGAAGTGTGCACACAATTAGTACAGTGTAAAGGTAGCAGATAGCAGGTCGGTGAGAAATAAATGACGGGAGACATATGATAGCTCTACAACATGCATGGCACACTAAATTACTACAAGATTCTATGAAAATAACAGTCGACTGAAAACAAATAGGTCAGTCAATATTTTCTGCACCGTCCGATGTACAAAGAACGGGAAGATCGCCTTCATCTACCTACAGCCAGTCAGTGTTGACGATCTTCCTCGAAACACCAACGACCACCGACCCAGTATTCCTTCCCTTCCTGCGCCCTCCCCTCAACCTCACCGCACCGCCGTGCTTGGCACCGCCCCCGGCCATCCATTCAAGCCCCGCCGACCTCCAGATCGGGCGCAAGCAGCTCCTGTGCCCCACACCCCTATGATAGACACCGATGCGCCGCTTCCCCGGGGAACAGGCGGACTAGGTGCTCCGTGCGCCTAAGAGGGCGCTGCTTCTTTTAGTTGCGGTTCGACTGACCCTGAATTGAAACCTAGGCGGGCTACTTACCTCTAGCAAAGGTGAAATAGTAAAGGAAGGAAACCTTGTGCATTTAGTATCACGAAGAAGATGCAGTAAGAAGCGCTCAACTAGTTTCTTTCGTGGGATGAATACGGTGTGAGCAGAGACGTAAGATTTGTACGAATAAGGGAAGAGGAGTACCTCTTTCTGCTGGCAGTGCTGTGTCCTCCTTCTATTTTCCAACGATCTTCTTGTGGTTCGCTGGAAATGAGAAGTTGTGGAGGATGGTGGAGCCTTGGACGAACCCATGGCCAATTTGTTGAGTGTGGTGTGCTGGCCGTCTGTCGGCGGCGGGGAACCAGATCCTAGGCGACAAACGTCGGCGTAGCAGGAACAGCTTCGGTGCGGTGGACGGTTGTGATAGTGGAGCGGCAGCAGTGAGGCACAGGATGGCGTGGTCGGAGTGGTTCTGGTACGACGGACGTCAGTGTCGGTGTCGTGGAGGCAGCTCTGCCTCGGCTTCAGCTTCTAAGTCCTTGAGGGCGTTGCGGTTGCGGTTGCATTGGACGACGATGTCGGGGTACCGGCTCCGGCATGATGGAGGAGGGCGGCGGTGGATTGTCCGCTATGGGTGGAGGACGAAGGAGGCTGGGGTTCGCGGCTGGTGGAGAGGGCATTTTGGCGCCCACGGTGTATGAATGGGGAAACGGAGGGAGGCGGGGAACTAAGGGGGAACAATGTTTCGGTTTGAGACGCGCTTGTTTGAAATTTGGGGAAAGTTACAAACTTTGCCCCCATCTAAAATTTTGGACATTTTGTGAGTTGGGGGTAGGACAGTAATCTCAGGTGTCCCAAATGTGGGCGGGATAGATTTCGGTCGTGCGCATGGGTGTTTAGGCACCCATGGCGTATGAATGCTTCTCGGAGGCGGTTGAGACTGGCGTCTTGGTGAAGTTACAAACCTACCCCGGTTTAGACCTTTGGTCATCGGGCCGATAGGCTACACGGGCCAGAGTCAGGATAGTAATTTCCTACCACCAAACATTGGTCTCGCACGGTTTCAGGTGACCACATGCCTATTTGGCGCTTCGTTCAATATTTGGGAGCAGAAGCATTAACGTTTTCGGTTCTCTTGAATTGAACTTTCAGGATTTGTCAAACTTCACAAATCTTTACTCTTGAAAATCCTAAAGCTATGATTATTTTGGAATGGAGGGGGTACATTTGAATATACATTGTACATGAGTATATATTAAAAAATATGCAACTTACCTCAGTTCATGCATGGTTCCAGATATAATATCCTTGGTTGCAAAAAAAAGTTAGATATGCGTACGAATATATATAGCATGTTCAAACTCACAACAAAGATTGATGCCCCTTTTACATCTGATATACAAATGCCATTATCTCGGGTTCAAATAGATGAATGCACTTCCTATGAATTCGAATCTTCGAAACCCCCTATATGTTGAATTCGACATGTATTTTATTTCATAGCTAGCAATTTGGAATGTATCCATGCCAGTGAAAAATGTATAAAGTGCTTCACACTAACGACATTGAATGCACTAATTAATGTTTATATATGAATTGCAAAAGCATCCATTGCCTGTATTTCAAACTGCTCTCACTCTATGGGTCGATAATATGAAATAAACACATGCACATGCTAGAATTCAATGGAGTATGGGTGTCTGATAGACCGATTTTCGTCCATACGCAATTTGCAAAATTCATGATCTCATCCAAATATAATAATGCCATTTATATTTTAATTTAATGCATAGAACCGCCTTTTACATGTAGATGCACTATGGCTCGGCCCGTTCTCACAAATGCGTTATATCTCTCTCTATCTAACGCATAAGTGCACACACTTTATATGCATCGGCATTTCTCTTTCACACATGCTCACAATCTCTCTCAGGGTGTCGGGGTGTCTCACGCACATGCTCTCTCTATTTCTCTCTCTCTCTCTCTTTCTGACTACTATTTACCACTCTTTTCACTAATCTCAGTTGGAAAACACTATTTCTCTCACATGCATATATACACACGCACGGTCTCTACTAGCCCTCTATACACACATATATGTGCCTACGTGTCTCCCGCACACACATTATCTTTAGGCCTCTCTCACACACATTGCCCCCCCCAGACACACCTCTCTCTTAGTAGTTGGCAGATATGATTTCATCATATCATTCGGTAGGATATCCCTGACTATTAGGCTGGATGGTAATACGAGGCAAAGTTTTACCCTAGTTTGGACCCTTGCAGTTGAGGAAAGAGCCTACTCCTTGTACTGTATATTAGTGATAGGGGTGTGTACAAAGTACACGTGAATACCAGGCATTGTGTGTGTGTATACTATCGACGAACTCGCCCCCAAGCTTCTATAACATACTGGGGGCCTAGGGTTACAAATCATATATAGTCGGCTTATCACCAGCGGGGATAGAGTCCTCTGCGACTATGGTAGCTTTGTGTTGTACACCGAGTCCTCCACATGGGTCTTCGTATAACGCGTCTCGGTCCAACCTATATGTGGCACATGATGGAACCGACCCATGAGTCTTCATGTTGACTCACCACAACTAGAAATGATGTGCCCACCACACCACACACGCAATCGGCTACTAAGAAAATAAGCATATACAATAGTATAACGGTATCTAGCTCATGATACGTCTCCATATTTTGTTAATGACACTGACGGACTTTGCATTTGATGCGTGCTATGTATTTTGTAGATGACACTTACAGTCATTGTATTTGAAGCGAAAGCACGATATGGTCACTAGGCTTCAGAATAAGATCATCACGGTCACCACATATATTTTGTCGTGCTAACCAACATGTGGTTGGATGGTCAGGAGGATAGTGGTTTCTCGAGCCCACCAAGGTTAAAGTCCCGGTGCTCGCATTTATCTTGTGTTAATTTCAGTATTTTCCGGTGATGTGCGTTCAGTGGGAGGAGACATTCCACTCGACTACGAGGCACCTATGGTGACTTTGTAAAATCTCAAGATCATATATGCTGGCCCAATCTCTCGAAGGTGCTCATAGGGGTAGGGTCCACGTGTGTGCACTTATAGCGGTGAGTGCTTGCGCGTATTTAGAGCCCTTGCATCTGTACCGTGTTAAACAAATACATGTCATGATTATACGGTCACTGGCTCACCCGTACAACTCCGTATTTTGTTGATGACACAATCAATTGACCAGTCAAACGTTCCACGCGGTGCAACTAGTGTTGCACCATAGGGGCCCACCTGTCAGCCCGTATATGAAATAAAAAAATGGTATTTTGAGTCTATACTGTGTTAATAAAATAGGAGTACATTTTAGGGCGATCATACGGTCACTGGCTCACCATACAGCTCCGTAATTTGTTGATAACACAATCAATTGACCAGTCAAACAGTCCACATTCAGCAGCACACATTACCATAGGGCCCACCCCTTAGCGCGTATATGAAGGACATAAATGGTAATAAATTAGTGGTTGGTGGGTATTCGAAGTCGTGAGACCTCTGGTTGGCCGTCGCCGGCAGTGGGGGGCGTTGATTGGGCGGTG
>NC_041387.1:120470708-120505962 GCF_002162155.2 Triticum dicoccoides
GCGGTGGGGAGTGGTTTCGGGGAGGGAGGGGCGGCGTGGTGGTGCGGGCCGGATGCGGGTGGCGGGGCCTGGCGGTTCGGCCGGTGGTGGCTGGCGGCTCAGGGGGGTGGAGTTTGATGATAAACTGGAGGCCCTTGATTTGTATCCAACGGCTGGAAAATCTAATGACCAGAGATGAAAAAGTCAGTCGACTGACATGTGGCCTCACCCCGCACGTACACATGCACGCACGCAAGACACGCACGCATGCAGGCGTGCAACACTGACACGTACCCATAACATACACACGCACGCATGCAGGCGTGCAACACTGACACGTACACATGCACTAACGAACACACGCACGCATGCAGCCATGCATGCAACACTAAAACGTACCCTTGCATGCACGCAACACTCGCACGCCTATATGCACACAACACACGGCGCAAGACACATGCTCAACCTATACGTGCATGCACCCTTTGTTAAGGACATGGATTGTTACGGGTATTAATCAATCTTATCTATGATAAGCAGAACATTGATGTTTGCAGCGGTCTTTATGAATCACAACGTATCAAATGGGCTATCAACATAGTAGGCTTATCTACATGAAAAAGATGACGTCACACTCAATGAACAATCATCGGTTTATGAAATGCCCAATTCTGACCGCCCTGGCCCACCAAAGGTTCCTCTGTTGTGCGTTGCACTACAAAAAAATACACTTCCGTGATGATACGTGTTTGTCACAGTAGGTCGCATTTTCTGTCATGCATGTACATCCATGACAAATTTATGACAGAATCAAGATAGTCATACCTGTGGTGTCGTAGAAGTGTTCCATGACATTACCAAAATTATCATCATGGAAGTGTCCACTTCCATGACGATAAATCGCGCGTCAGAGAAGTGCTTTCATCAAGGGTGACCGACACGTGGCATCCACCGTAACGGAACACCGTTAAGCTATCGGGTCGGGTTTTGGATCCGATAACCCATCAACAGCCCCGACCAATGGGGATTTTCCACGTGTAAAATCATCATTGGCTGGAGGAAACACGTGTCGGCTCATTGCTGGGACAGATGCCATCCACTCATTGGATAGAAGGCGCCTATGATACGTCGACGCGTGGCACAGCCCAACAGAGGCCCATTCCTGTGAAAGGGCCGGCCTGTTTGACTTGGTCAAAAGGTGGCGGGCCTGCCCATGGAAAGCCTGTTAACGTCCGGTTCGCATATAGCCCATTTACAACCCGCTAACCCAAGGCCCGTTACGCCCTATTCGAATTAGGCCCAGTAGCGTCATCTGGGCCATCCAATATGATTCCAGCCTGTTTTCACTTCTGGCCCATGTATGGCCCATGACGTCTTTCAGCCCATATGAGGCCCTACGTAACTCTTGGCCTATTAACGGCCCGTGGTGAAACTGGCTCGTAATGAACAGTGTATCACTTTACACCCATTAAGGGCCCGTGGTGAAACTGGCCCGTAAAGAACAGTGTATCACTTTATACCCATTACGTTATTCCGGTGGGCCATTTCCATCCCATGTTATCTTTCGGCCTTCTCAGAGCCCATTTATTCTTGGGCTCATTTCTAGCATTCGTTTACTTACGGCCCGTTACTGTCATTTTCTGCTTGTGGGCCAAATTCAGCCCATGGTTATACTCGGCCCGTTTGTGGTCCGTTAATACACTGCGCCGTTTTCATAGCGTCATCAAATACGGCCTATTAACGATGGCCAGTTATGGTCGGCCCATGAACAGACGATGGCCTAAATGCGGTCTGTTTGGCCCATGTTTGGCCAATTGATCATACGACCCGTATAAGGCCCATTGATGATATGGCCCATAGAAGGCCCATTGTTTCTACGGCCCATAGAAGGCCCACTGTTTCTACGGCCCATAGAAGGCCCACTGCTTCTACGGCCCGTAGAAGGCCCACTGCTTATACGGCCCGTAGAAGGCCCACTATTTCTACGGCCCGTAGGAGGCCCAGTGTCACTACAGTAAATATTAGCCCATGGTTAGTGTGGCCTACTTTTAAAAAATAGGTTATTGCAGCCACTAGCAAACCGCGGAAAAAGAACTGCAATGACTACAAGCAAACAAATAAACAAGACAATAAGGAAATAAATAAGCAAGCAACTAACGCTAGGCTATCACGTCTATTACACATATTACATCCACTGGGCATCAAAGTTCGCCACCAGTGCGAATATAGGGAACAAAGAAACATATCATATACACTGGTTGTCAAAGTTGGCGACTAGCGCAAATAAACACCGCAACAAAACAAATCCAGAACTGAAACCACGTCAGAAGATCTCAAGAAACAATATCCTGGGTACCCATAATGCTGGCAAGATGCTTAGCAAGCTTATTAACTTTCTCTTGTTTGGCGCTTAAATCCTCCAGCGCTTGCTGTTGCACCAGAAAATATGCATCTGAATTCTGCAGGGACTCCTCCTCCCCTTTATATAACCCGGACAATATTTTAGCCAAACAGTGTGAGTGTCCGGACCCTTCCGACCATAGCGGGTGGCATCGTCTTCTTCGTTGAAGTGCCACATGGTGTGTCCTCGGTATTGGAGTGGTTGAACCCCTCGCATTATGGATATTTCCATAACCTCGACTATTGACAATCCGGATTGAGTAGGCGTCTTTATCTTGCTCATCAGCTGATGAACTTCCATACTATCTTCCTCCCTAGGGCTCCGAGGGCGCCAGCTGAGGCGCTTCTTCAATGGAGTATTTGAATATTCAGGAAGACCCCTCCGGATTGGGTTAGGAAGGGAGATGTCTTCAACATAAAACCATTCAGAAGGCCATTCTTTGGATGCCTTCTTCGGCGTGTCGGATAGGTATCCGGTCCCAGCAATGCGCCATATCTCAGCTCCGCCTACTTGGAATATTGATCCCTCCTGGTTACGAGGGACGAGGCAAAACAGATTCTTTCATAACTCGAAATGGGCCTCGCAACCCAGAAATAGCTCGCAAAGGGCAACATAACCCGCAATATGCAGGATGGAGGCAGGTGTGAAGTTGTGCAGTTGGAGGCCGTAGTACTCCACACTACAAAAAAATACACTTCCGTGATGATATGTGTTTGTCACAGTAGGTCGCGTTTTCTGTCATGCATGTACATCCATGACGATTTTATGACAGAATCAAGATATTCATACCTGTGCTGTCGTAGAAGTGTTCCATGACATTACCAAAATTATCATCACAGAAGTGTCCACTTCCATGACGGTAAATCGCGCGTCATAGAAGTGCTTTTGTCAAGGGTGACCGACACGTGGCATCCACCATAACGGGACGCTGTTAACCGCCGTTAACCTATCGGGTCCGGTTTTGGATTCGATAACCCGCTAACAGCTACGACCAATGTCGATTTTCCACATGTAAAATTCTCATTGGCTGACGGATCCACACGTCAGCTCCGCATTGGCACAGGTGTCACTCATCCAACGGTTGAGATGGGCCTATGATATGTTGACACGTGGATGGGCCCAAAAGTGGCCCATAAAGTTTAAATGGGCCGGCCCAACTGAAGGCCCATAAGATTTAGCAGACCATAATGGGCCAGCCCAGCTAAAGGCCCACAAGATTTTGCAGACCATAATGGGCCGGCCCAGCTAAAGGCCCACAAGATTTAGCGGACCATAATAGGCCGGCCCAGCAAAAGGCCCACAAGATTTTGCGGACCATAATGGGCCGACCCAGCTAAAGGCCCACAAGATTTAGCAGACCACAATGGGCCGGCCCAGCTAAAGGCCCACAAGATTTTGCAGACCATAATGGGCCGGCCCAGCTAAAGGCCCAACATTCTCTGTCTAATCGGCTCGTCAACGACATGTCCTAAACTTGTCATCATCGCGGCCCATGGTCAGTTCTGTCCCGTTAACAGTCCGCTAAGTAATTGGTCCGAATTACGGCCTGGTGTATTTCCTGCATGTTAAAGGTCCTACTTCATTTGGGCCCATTTACATGCCATCAAAACTTTCAGCCCATGAACGACCATGAAGGGTTTGGGTCATATTCGGCCATGTCTGACATTCGGCCTGTTAGAGGCCCACTATAGATTTGGGCTACTTTCGGCCTGTTGTCATTTTCGGCCAGTTAACATCGGACGAAAACCATGAGCCATATGTGACCCAACGTCATATCGGGCCCATTAACGGCCAATATAAAAATGACGATAATCTAGCCCGACCAAAGTTCCGGCCTGTTAAAGGCCCGTGTATTAGGTCAGCGCATTTACGGCCCATCCAAATTTTGGCCTGTCAAAGATCCACATCGTAAATGGGCCACCATTTCGGCCTGCTAATACCAGTGGGTTATTTGGCACAATCAGGGCCCAATCTCACTTTTGGTCTATTAAAGACCCATGTTTTTATGGGCTCGAGATATTTACACCTATAAACTGCCTATTTTTACTGAGGGCCCAAATTATGTTTAAGCCTGTTAAAGGCCCACTATGGGCATAGGCCTACCAGAAAAATATGAAAGCTTATGCTGATTTAGGCCCAGATATTTTTAGTGGGCTACATGCCAATTTCGGCCCGTAATCATTTTTAGCCGAATTGGAATGGGCCCGACAAATGTTCGCATGTTGGGCTCCTACGAAGCTTTCGGCCGAATACATTACTAAGATAAACCTACACTATACAAAAATAGCATCGTAATTACTGCAGCCTATGGCAACATCATAAATGCTGTATCACAACAAAATAAATTCCAACCATACAAAAAAAGGCCTGTTGGCATAAAGTTTACAGTCCTTCCAGATAAAAGCACCATCAGATGTATAGAAGCACAGATCATTTGACCTGAGTGCTAATGTTTCAGGCTTTTTTCCGCCATTGCTCTTGAACAAGGAAGCGAATGTCCGATAGTCTGGTTTCAAAATCATTCATATCTTGACGACATTTGTCAACCACTATTCTTGTTTCCGAAACGATGTCCATTAGGGACTGGACTTGTGTTTGGAGCACAGATATATCACTCTGTCTAGGAGGAAGATTTGTTCAGTAGGTGATTTGGACGAGGTTACCTTGACAACCAACCCAGAATTACGCAGGAAGGTCCTTTTTGCACTGTTAGTGGAGAGATATTGACGCACTGCAGCAAGATGTGACATTGTGCGTGTGGTAGCCTCGTCACCTTCAGGTGGTTGTGGCTATTCAATCATTTGTTCCATAGCTTCTTGAAAGTTTGAACTTGTGGATTAGTGTACTAGATAAGTTACTAATGAGACAAAAACAAACAAAGTAGGTTAAACGTTTATACATAACTTATTTTGGTGAACTACTGTAATACATTGGCATGTATTGTAGTGCCAACTACATAATAAAATCACTTTCGGAACATATGCCCATGTAGCATGCCTACTGTATTGTCTATTTCCTCACATTCGTTGACATCTAAGGATAAAGTGACATGGTTTAAAGTAGCATGTACATAGTATGACATCATTCATATCATGGGCAAAAAATATAAAACAAACAGGCTATTTTATCATTGTGTGTGCACGTGAACATAATAACTAGATTACAGATCAAGACCAAAAGAATATCCTTCATCTCTTTTAAACCATGTAAGGTGAAATGATACGTTAAGACAACTGTGTATAAAAGTGAACAGAGTAACTGACATTGGCTGCAAATCAAGTAGTTAAATGAACACATCACATTACCAATCAGTTCAAAGGCAGGAGGAGTAAGGACTTACAACATCGGCTTGAACTGGTGTGCTCATGCCCTTCATCTTGCTAGTGTGGCAATCCTTGAAGATTTGCACTGCATTCGGTTCAGGTTCCTTTTGGTCCGCATGGGCTTTCCTCTGTATTTAGAACAAGTCAATATAGATGCGATAATATGGCACAAAAAGAAGAAGGAAGTAGCAGCTATTTACAAGAGCCTTGCAGTGTGCAATATAGCTACGAGATCCTGTTGTCTGTTGGAATTTCACTTTAGAACGGTTGGTTTTGTTCTTCAATTAGTTAGCCTAGAAGAAGATACACTTGTAAGGCACATACATAAATACAAGTTCAATATGTGGTCTGATCAAATATATATAGCCTACCTGATACTTTGGATCAGACCAGTGTTTAACGAGGGCTGTCCAGTCATCATCTGTAATATATTCCACTAGATATGTTTGGGCGATTTCATTGTTAGCCTTGCCTTCAAAGTGAGATTTTCTAAGGTGGTACCGATACTGTCGCAGAGCAGTCTGAAAAACATGAGTGCATGCTTGTTTAGTTGCATCATCTTTTGGATCCAACTTGAACCTCGTCTTTTGAAAAAAGAATGTGAGTCTTATTAGGAGGAAGCTAGAAAGTATGGGACAGAGCAAGACAATATTACTAATTGCGATGAATAACATTACTTACGGATAAATGGTCAAGGAAGGTGTTAAACTAGGTATTGTCTTTCTCATTCCTGTACTGGATCCACGTTGGGAGGATACGTGCATGACAGCTAACGACAATGGCTGCCTCTGATACTAACTTGGCTGACTCTGTAGCATCACATGGCCTTTTTAAACCTGCCTCAAAATGGATCTCCATTCTTCCTCCTTTAGATTTTGTTAATCTGTCAAGCATTATCCCTGATGTCTGTTTTCGCTTGCGCCGTGGTGCTAGTTCAACAACGAATATGGAAAGTGTTACTGTACATCAAACTGTGAGAGTACATATAAAGGAGCATGCAACTGCAACTTGACTCGGTCAGGTACCATCTTGGTGTTAATGCTCATGAGGTTCATCTGATCTTGCCAAGTCCTGTTGTGTCAGCAGTGCTTTGGAAGTAGTGTTAGGTGTGAAGGTATCTTGGGAACTGGCCAGTTCAGGAGCAAATGAACGAGTAACTCATTGAGATGCTGGTATAGTTGAAGCGGATGCTGCAGCTGGTGGAGCAGGTGATATTGTGTTTGTAGATTTAGCCGGTGGACTTGGACCTTCTACTGCACTATAAGTACCAGCAGAATCTCGACGGCAGATCCTTTTCCGTTTCACCCAACGAGTAACAACACTCCCTACTATATTATTTTCCTTGCTCTTTTTTGACTTTGCCATGTCAAGCTGTACCCACAACACAAAACAATAAAATTGCTCTTCAGAACTCATTGATGCATGATACAGAAAAGCAATACTTTGATGTAAGACAACCGTATGAGGATGGAATATGTAAGAAAAACAGGACGGCATGACATATTCACAACTACGATTTGCAAACTGAGCAGAAGGATTTTCAAGAAAATAGAAGTAATGCAAGCTAGACACCATATGAAAGATGTAACCAATATTACTCTGCCAAGTTAAAAGTGTCTTGTCATAAGTGGCAATTCGAAAAATTAGAAGCAGTACAACATGGAAATCAATGCAAGATGCAACCACTATCAAACTGCCATGTTAAAAGCGTACAATCATGAGTGACTGATGCGGGATACACAACATCAATACTTTGATGTAAGAACGTGGTATGATAGATAGATGCGGTGTATTCTAGACACAGAAAGCCATGTCATATGCACATGTATAACATATAAACTCAGCAGGTGCAATTTAATCAAAATAGAAGAAATACAGGCTAGACAACATATGCAACATGAAACCAATTATCACACTGTCAACTTAGAGCAAGCACCTGCGATGGTGGAGTACAGGAGATGAACTCATCATGTAGACTTAGGACTTCAACTTCATTAGCGGTAGCAGTGGAAAATCTAGAGAGTCTCTGTTTGCATCGGTGCGAAGGACCACCAACATCCCCTAACTTACTCTTTTCCTTCCTATTTTCTGATATTGCCTTATGAAGTCAAAACCACAAGAAGATGAATAAAATTAGCTCTGCATAACCGGTTGATGCATGATACAGACGAACACTACTTTGATGTAAGGCAAGCGCATAATAGGAGGATGGAATATATACAAAAAAGACAGTGTTTCATATTCACACGTACGATAGGAGGATGGAATATGTATGAAAAAACAGTAAGCGGAAGGCATTTCAACAAAATTAGAAGAAATGAAAGCTAGGCACCTTATGAACATGCAACCAATATCACTCTATCAGGTAAAAAGTGTCTCGTCGTAAGTGCCATTTCAAGAAATTAGAAGCAGTACAAGCTAGAAGACAATGCAAGATGCAACCTACATCACAGTCCCAAGTTAAATGTGTCTTATGGGTAAGTGATCGTTGCATGTATAAGTTGTAAGCTACGCAGATGCAATTCAACATAATCAGAAGCAATACAAACTAGACATCATACGGAAAACACAACCACATATAACAGTTCCAAGTAAGAGCAAGCACCTATGATGGCGGAGTAGGGGAGATGTGCTCATCATGTACACGTATGTTATAGAAACAGGAACACGTGTCATATTCACATGCATTATGTGTAAAGTAAGCAGATGCAATTCAAGTTAGACGCAACACAAGCTAGACATCATATGCAACATGCAACCACATATAATAGTGCCAAGTTAGAGCAAGCACCTGTGATGGTGGAGTAGGGGAGATGTGCTCATCATCTACACAGCTACATTGACTGTCCAGCCTTGCGTTGTCTTGCGAATCTTGTTAGGAGGATGGTGGAGTAGAATATGTAGAGACCCCCAGTTTGAGTTGCTCCGAAGGACCACCATCATCCATTGTCGGACTAATTTCTTTCAGCTGTAATGATTTTGCATTGTGAAGTCAAACCGATAAGAAAAAGGAATAAAATTCGCTCTTCAGAACTCATTCATGCATGATACTGATGAACACTACTCAGATGAAGGGCAAACACATGATGCAAGGATGGAATATGTATGAAAAACAGGATGGCATGACATATTCACACCTATGATGTGGTTACTAAGCAGAAGGCATTTCAACAAATTAGAAGCACTGCAAGCTAGACACCATATGAAAGATGCAATCAATATCACTCTGCCAAGTTCAAACTGTATGGAGTTTCAACAAATTAGAAGCAGTCCATGCTAGAAATCATATGCAAGACACAACCAATATCACAGTGGCGACTTAAAGGTGCCTTATCATAAGTGACTGATGCGGGATATGCAAGAACAGTAGTCTGATGTAGTAACAGGAACACATGTCATATTCACAGGCATTATGTGTAAAGTAAGCAGATGCAATTCAACAAAGTTAGAAGCAATACAAGCTAGACATCATACGCAACATGCAACCACATATAATAGTGCCAAGTTAGAGCAAGCACCTGTGATGGTGGAGTAAGGGAGATGTGCTCATCATCTACACAGCTACGTTGACGTTCTAGCCTTGCGTTGTCTTGCGAATCTTGTTGGGAGGATGGTGGAGTAGAATCTGTACAGAACCTCCGCTTCAGTTGCTCGGAAGGACCACCATCATCCAATGCCTTGGCAATTTCCTTCGGCTTTTTTGATTTTGCATTGTGAGGTCATACCGACAAGAAAAAGGAATATAATTCTCTCTTCAGAACTCATTCATGCATGATACTGACGAACACTACTCTGATGAAAGGCAAAGTCATGATACGAGGATGGGATATGTACAAAAAAAATGGACGGCTTGACATATTCACACCTATGATGTGGCAACTAAGCAGAAGGCACTTCAACAAATTAGAAGCACTGCAAACTAGACACCATATGGAAGGTCCAATCATTATCACTCAGCCAAGTTAAAATTGTCTCGTCATAGGTGGCGTTCATCAAACTAGAAGCAATACATGCTAGAAATCATATTCAAGACGCAAACCAATATCACACTGCCAACTTAAAGGTGTCCCATCATAAGTGACTGATGCAGGATACACAAGAAGAGTAGTTTCCTGTAAGAACATGGTGTGATAGACAGATATAGTATGTACCAAAAACAGGAAAGCATGTCATATTCACACGTATCATGTGTAAGCTAAGCAGATGTAGTTTACACTAATTAGGAGCAATACAAGCTAGACACCATATGCAACATGCAACCAGATATCACACTGCCAAGTTAGAGCAAGCACCTTGGATGGTGGAGTAGGGGAGCAGAGACTTGGACCTGTAATGCACTATTAGTACAAGGAGAATCGGTGCAGATGCTCCGTTTATGTTGCCGCAGAGGACCACCACCATCGCCTTCCTTACTCTTTTCCTTCCTCTTTCTTGATTTTGCCTTGTCAAGTCAAACCCACAACAAAAAGGAATAAAATTTGCTCTTCAGAACTCATTGATGCATGATACTGACGAACACTACTTTCATGTAAGGCAGCTGCATGATAGGAGCATGGAATATGTATGAAAAACAGGACGACGTGACATATTGACATGTATGATGTATACAGTGTAAACTAAGCAGAAGGTGCTTGAACTTGTTAGAATCAATGCAAGCTAGAAACCATATGAAAGATGAAACCAATATCACTCGGTCAAATTAAAAGGGTGCCCTAACAAATTTATTTGACCAAATTATAAGCAATACATGGCAACAGGCTAGAAATAATATGCAATATGCAACGAATAAAGGTGACTCATCGTAAGTGATTGATGCAGGATACAGAAGAGAGGTAATTTCCTATAAGAACATGGTTAACACATAGATGTAGTGTGTACCAAAAATTTGGAGGCATGTCATATTCACAAGTATAGTGTGTAAACTAAGCAGATGCAATTTACCCTAATTAGAAATATTACAAGCTAGACACCATATACAACATGCAACCACATATCACACTGCGAAGTTAGAGCAAGCACCTGTGATGGTGGTGTAGGGGAAGTGCGGTCTTCAAGTATAGAGCTACGTTCAATATCTTCATTTAGGCTTGCTGTTTCTTGAGAATCATGTGGAGAGGATGAAATTGCATTCTTTATAAGAGTAGTGCGTCTTGTATTAACCCACGTGCGTGACTGTCTCATCATAAGCGATAGATGCAGGATACACAAGAACAATAGTTTGATGTAAGAACATGGTGTGATAGGCAGATGTAGTATGTACCAAAAACAGGAAGGCGTGTCATATTCACATGTATAATGTGAAAGCTAAGGAGATGCAATTTAACAAATTAGGAGCAATACAAGCTAGGCATCATATGCAACATGCAACCAGATACCACACTGCCATGTTAGAGCAAGCACCTTGGGTTGTGGAGTAGGGGAGATGAGATTTGGAACTAGCACTATAGTACGAGTAGCAGGAGAATCTGCAGAGATCATCTGTTTTGGTTGCTCCAGAGGACCACCATCATTCCGTGCCTTCGTCCTTTCAGGTTTTGTCTTGTCAAGTAAACACACAAGAAAAAGGAATGAAATTCTCACTTCCAAATTCATTGATGCATGATATTGACGAACACAACTTTTATGTATGGCAACCACATTGTAGGAGGATGGAATATGTACAAAAAATGCTAAGCAGAAGGCATTTCAACAATTTGGAAGCAATGCAATCTAGACACCATATGAAAGATCCAACCAAAATCACTCTACCAAGTTAGATGTGTCTCATTATAAGTGTCACTTCAAAAAATTAGAGGCAGTACATGTTTGAAATGATATGCAAGATGCAACCAATATTACACTGTCAACTTGAAGGTGTATTGTCAGAAGTGATTGATGAGGGATACACAAGAAAAGTAGTTTGATGTAAGAACATGGTTAATAGAAAGACGTAGTATGTACCAAAAATAGGAAGGCATGTCATATTCACAGGTATAATGTGTTAACTAAGCAGATGCAATTTACCCTAATTAGAAGCATTACAAGGTAGACACCATATGCAACATGCAACCACATATCACACTGCCAAGTAAGGGCAAGCACCTGCGATGGTGGTGTGGGGGAATTGCGGTGATCAACTAGAGAGCTACGTTGCCTATCTTCATTTAGCCTTGCTATTTCTTGAGAATCATGTGGGGAGGATGACACTACACTCTTTAAACGAGTAGGGCGGCTCACAGTAACCCACTGGGGTGACTGTCTCATCATAAGAGATTGACGGGGGATACAAAAGAGCATTAGTTTGATGTACGACCATGGTTAATAGACATATGTAGTATGTATCAAAAATAGGAAGGCATGTCATTATCAAAGGTATAATGTGTAAAGTAAGCAGATGAAATTTAACCAAATTGGAAGCAATACAAGCTAGACACCATATGCAACATGCAACCACATTTGACAGCGCGAAGTTAAAGCAAGCACCTGGGATGGTTGTGTGTGGAAATTGAGATCATCAACTGCAGAGCTACGTTTACTGTCTCCAACTGCTGACACTTCACCCTTTAGAGCGCTAAAACACTTAGTGCTTATCTTCGAATTACACTGGAGCGACTTCTGTCTTTTCTTTTCTGCATTTATCAACACCGCGTTAGAGTCTGAAATACCCATGCATAAAAAAACAATAGTGTGAGTATGGGTGAAGTGTGCACACAATTAGTACAGTGTAAAGGTAGCAGATAGCAGGTTGGTGAGAAATAAATGACGGGAGACATATGATAGCTCTACAACATGCATGGCACACTAAATTACTACAAGATTCTATGAAAATAACAGTCGACTGAAAACAAATAGGTCAGTGAATATTTTCTGCACCGTCCGATGTACAAAGAACGGGCAGATCGCCTTCATCTACCTCCAGCCAGTCAGTGTTGACGATCTTCCTCGAAACACCAACGACCACCGACCCAGTATTCCTTCCCTTCCTGCGCCCTCCCCTCAACCTCACCGCACCGCCGTGCTTGGCACCGCCCCCGGCCATCCATTCAAGCCCCGCCGACCTCCAGATCGGGCGCAAGCAGCTCCTGTGCCCCACACCCCTATGATAGACACCGATGCGCCGCTTCCCCGGGGAACAGGCGGACTAGGTGCTCCGTGCGCCTAAGAGGGCGCTGCTTCTTTTAGTTGCGGTTCGACTGACCCTGAATTGAAACCTAGGCGGGCTACTTACCTCTAGCAAAGGTGAAATAGTAAAGGAAGGAAACCTTGTGCATTTAGTATCACGAAGAAGATGCAGTAAGAAGCGCTCAACTAGTTTCTTTCGTGGGATGAATACGGTGTGAGCAGAGACGTAAGATTTGTACGAATAAGGGAAGAGGAGTACCTCTTTCTGCTGGCAGTGCTGTGTCCTCCTTCTATTTTCCAACGATCTTCTTGTGGTTCGCTGGAAATGAGAAGTTGTGGAGGATGGTGGAGCCTTGGACGAACCCATGGCCAATTTGTTGAGTGTGGTGTGCTGGCCGTCTGTCGGCGGCGGGGAACCAGATCCTAGGCGACAAACGTCGGCGTAGCAGGAACAGCTTCGGTGCGGTGGACGGTTGTGATAGTGGAGCGGCAGCAGTGAGGCACAGGATGGCGTGGTCGGAGTGGTTCTGGTACGACGGACGTCAGTGTCGGTGTCGTGGAGGCAGCTCTGCCTCGGCTTCAGCTTCTAAGTCCTTGAGGGCGTTGCGGTTGCGGTTGCATTGGACGACGATGTCGGGGTACCGGCTCCGGCATGATGGAGGAGGGCGGCGGTGGATTGTCCGCTATGGGTGGAGGACGAAGGAGGCTGGGGTTTCGCGGCTGGTGGAGAGGGCATTTTGGCGCCCACGGTGTATGAATGGGGAAACGGAGGGAGGCGGGGAACTAAGGGGGAACAATGTTTCGGTTTGAGACGCGCTTGTTTGAAATTTGGGGAAAGTTACAAACTTTGCCCCCATCTAAAATTTTGGACATTTTGTGAGTTGGGGGTAGGACAGTAATCTCAGGTGTCCCAAATGTGGGCGGGATAGATTTCGGCCGTGCGCATGGGTGTTTAGGCACCCATGGCGTATGAATGCTTCTCGGAGGCGGTTGAGACTGGCGTCTTGGTGAAGTTACAAACCTACCCCGGTTTAGACCTTTGGTCATCGGGCCGATAGGCTACACGGGCCAGAGTCAGGATAGTAATTTCCTACCACCAAACATTAGTCTCGCGCGGTTTCAGGTGACCACATGCCTATTTGGCGCTTCGTTCAATATTTAGGAGCAGAAGCATTAACGTTTTCGGTTCTCTTGAATTGAACTTTCAGGATTTGTCAAACTTCACAAATCTTTGCTCTTGAAAATCCTAAAGCTACGATTATTTTGGAATGGAGGGGGTACATTTGAATATACATTGTACATGAGTATATACTAAAAAATATGCAACTTACCTCAGTTCATGCATGGTTCCAGATATAATATCCTTGGTTGCAAAAAAAAGTTAGATATGCGTACGAATATATATAGCATGTTCAAACTCACAACAAAGATTGATGCCCCCTTTTACATCTGATATACAAATGCCATTATCTCGGGTTCAAACAGATGAATGCACTTCCTATGAATTTGAATCTTCGAAACCCCCTATATGTTGAATTCGACATGTATTTTATTTCATAGCTAGCAATTTGTAATGTATCCATGCCAGTGAAAAATGTATAAAGTGCTTCACACTAACAACATTGAATGCACTAATTAATGTTTATATATGAATTGCAAAAGCATCCATTGCCTGTATTTCAAACTGCTCTCACTCTATGGATCGATAATATGAAATAAACACATGCACATGCTAGAATTCAATGGAGTATGGGTGTCTGATAGACCGATTTTCGTCCATACGCAATTTGAAAAAATCATGATCTCATCCAAATATAATAATGCCATTTATATTTTAATTTAATGCGTAGAACCGCCTTTTGCATGTAGATGCACTATGCCTCTGCCCGTTCTCACAAACACGTTATATCTCTCTCTATATAACGCATAAGTGCATACACTTTATATGCATCGGCATTTCTCTTTCACACATGCTCACAATCTCTCTCAGGGTGTCGGGGTGTCTCACGCACATGCTCTCTCTATTTCTCTCTCTCTCTATCTTTCTGACTACTATTTACCACTCTTTTCACTAATCTCGGTTGGAAAACACTATTTCTCTCACATGTATATATACACACGCACGGTCTCTACTAGCCCTCTATACACACATATATGTGCCTACGTGTCTCCCGCACACACATTATCTTTAGGCCTCTCTCGCACACATTGCCCCCCCCCAGACACACCTCTCTCTTAGTAGTTGGCAGATATGATTTCATCATATCATTCGGTAGGATATCCCTGACTATTAGGCTGGATGGTAATACGAGGCAAAGTTTTACCCTAGTTCGGACCCTTGCAGTTGAGGAAAGAGCCTACTCCTGGTACTGTATATTAGTGATAGGGGTGTGTACAAAGTACACGTGAATACCAGGCATTGTGTGTGTGTATACTATCGACGAACTCGCCCCCAAGCTTCTATAACATACTGGGGGCCTAGGGTTACAAATCATATATAGTCGGCTTATCACCAGCGGGGATAGAGTCCTCCGCGACTATGGTAGCTTTGTGTTGTACACCGAGTCCTCCACATGGGTCTTCGTATAACGCGTCTCGGTCCAACCTATATGTGGCACATGATGGAACTGACCCATGAGTCTTCATGTTGACCCACCACAACTAGAAATGATGTGCCCACCACACCACACACGCAATCGGCTACTAAGAAAATAAGCATATACAATAGTACAACGGTATCTAGCTCATGATATGTCTCCATATTTTGTTAATGACACTGACGGACTTTGCATTTGATGCGTGCTATGCATTTTGTTGATGACACTTACGGTCATTGTATTTGAAGCGAAAGCATGATATGGTCACTAGACTTCAGAATAAGATCATCATGGTCACCACATATATTTTGTCGTGCTAACCAACATGTGGTTGGATGGTCAGGAGGATAGTGGTTTCTCGAGCCCACCAAGGTTAAAGTCCCGGTGCTCGCATTTATCTTGTGTTAATTTCAGTATTTTCCGGTGATGTGCGTTCAGTGGGAGGAGACGTTCCACTCGACTACGAGACACCTATGGTGACTTTATAAAATCTCAAGATCATATATGCTGGCCCAATCTCTCGAAGGTGCTCATAGGGGTAGGGTCCACGTGTGTGCGCTTATAGCGGTTAGTGCTTGCGCGTATTTCGAGCCCTTGCGTCTGTACCGTGTTAAACAAATACATGTCATGATTATACGGTCACTGGCTCACCCGTACAACTCCGTATTTTGTTGATGACACAATCAATTGACCAGTCAAACGTTCCACACGGTGCAACTAGTGTTGCACCATAGGGCCCCACCTGTCAGCCCGTATATGAAATAAAAAATGGTAGTTTGAGTCTATACTGTGTTAATAAAATAGGAGTACATTTTAGGGCGATCATACGGTCACTGGCTCACCATACAGCTCCGTAATTTGTTGATAACACAATCAATTGACCAGTCAAACAGTCCACATTCAGCAGCACACATTACCATAGGGCCCACCCCTTAGCACGTATATGAAGGACAGAAATGGTAATAAATTAGTGGTTGGTGGGTATTCGAAGTCGTGAGACCTCTGGTTGGCCGTCGCCGGCAGTGGGGGGCGTTGATTGGGCGGTGGGGTGGGGATCGCCAGAGAAAAAGCTCGGCGCAGGAGGGGGCTAGAGGGATAGCCGGTGCGGCAGCGGACCGGTGGTGGGGAGTGGTTTCGGGGAGGGAGGGGCGGCGTGGTGGTGCGGGCCGGCTGCGGGCGGCGGGGCCTGGTGGTTCGGCCAGTGGTGGCTGGCGGCTCAGGGGGGTGGAGTTTGATGATAAACTGGAGGCCCTTGATTTTGTATCCAACGGCTGGAAAATCTAATGACCAGAGATGAAAAAGTCAGTCGACTGACATGTAGCCTCACCCCGCACGTACACATGCACGCATGCAAGACACGCACGCATGCAGGCGTGCAACACTGACACGTACACATAACATACACACGCACGCATGCAGGCGTGCAACACTGACACGTACACATGCACTCACGAACACATGCACGCATGCAGCCATGCATGCAACACTAAAACGTACCCTTGCATGCACGCAACACTCGCACGCCTGTATGCACACAACACACGGCGCAAGACACACGCTCAACCTATACGTGCATGCACCCTTTGTTGAGGACATGGATTGTTACAGGTATTAATCAATCTTATCTATGATAAGCAGAACATTGATGTTTGCAGCGGTCTTTATGAATCACAACGTATCAAATGGGCTATCAACATAGTAGGCTTATCTACATGAAAAAGATGACGTCACACTCAATGAACAATCATCGGTTTATGAAATGCCCAATTCTGACCGCCCTGGCCCACCAAAGGTTCCTCTGTTGTGCGTTGCACTACAAAAAAATACACTTCCGTGATGATACGTGTTTGTCACAGTAGGTCGCATTTTCTGTCATGCATGTACATCCATGACAAATTTATGACAGAATCAAGATAGTCATACCTGTGGTGTCGTAGAAGTGTTCCATGACATTACCAAAATTATCATCATGGAAGTGTCCACTTCCATGACGATAAATCACGCGTCAGAGAAGTGCTTTCATCAAGGGTGACCGACACGTGGCATCCACCGTAACGGAACACCGTTAAGCTATCGGGTCGGGTTTTGGATCCGATAACCCATCAACAGCCCCGACCAATGGGGATTTTCCACGTGTAAAATCATCATTGGCTGGAGGAAACACGTGTCGGCTCATTGCTGGGACAGATGCCATCCACTCATTGGACAGAAGGCGCCTATGATACGTCGATGCGTGGCACAGCCCAACAGAGGCCCATTCCTGTGAAAAGGCCGGCCTGTTTGACTTGGTCAAAAGGTGGCGGGCCTGCCCATGGAAAGCCTGTTAACGTCCGGTTCGCATATAGCCCATTTACGACCCACTAACCCAAGGCCCGTTACGCCCTATTCGAATTAGGCCCAGTAGCGTCATCTGGGCCATCCAATATGATTCCAGCCTGTTTTCACTTCTGGCCCATGTATGGACCATGACGTCTTTCAGCCCATATGAGGCCCTACGTAACTCTTGGCCTATTAACGGCCCGTGGTGAAACCGGCTCGTAATGAACAGTGTATCACTTTACACCCATTAAGGGCCCGTGGTGAAACTGGCCCGTAAAGAACAGTGTATCACTTTATACCCATTATGTTATTCCAGTGGGCCATTTCCAGCCCATGTTATCTTTCGGCCTTCTCAGAGCCCATTTATTCTTGGGCTCATTTCTAGCACTCGTTTACTTACGGCCCGTTACTGTCATTTTCTGCTTGTGGGCCAAATTCAGCCCATGGTTATACTCGGCCCGTTTGTGGTCCGTTAATACGTTGCGCCGTTTTCATAGCGTCATCAAATACGGCCTATTAACGATGGCCAGTTATGGTCGGCCCATGAACAGACGATGGCCTAAATGCGGTCTGTTTGGCCCATGTTTGGCCAATTGATTATACGGCCCGTATAAGGCCCATTGATGATACGGCCCATAGAAGGCCCATTGTTTCTACGGCCCATAGAAGGCCCACTGTTTCTACGGCCCATAGAAGGCCCACTGCTTCTACGGCCCGTAGAAGGCCCACTGCTTATACGGCCCGTAGAAGGCCCACTATTTCTACGGCCCGTAGGAGGCCCAGTGTCACTACAGTAAATATTAGCCCATGGTTAGTGTGGCCTACTTTTAAAAAATAGGTTATTGCAGCCACTAGCAAACCGCGGAAAAAGAACTGCAATGACTACAAGCAAACAAATAAACAAGACAATAAGGAAATAAATAAGCAAGCAACTAACGCTAGGCTATCACGTCTATTACACATATTACATCCACTTGGCATCAAAGTTCGCCACCAGTGCGAATATAGGGAACAAAGAAACATATCATATACACTAGTTGTCAAAGTTGGCGACTAGCGCAAATAAACGCCGCAACAAAACAAATCCAGAACTGAAACCACGTCAGAAGTTCTCAAGAAACAATATCCTGGGTACCCATAATGCTGGCAAGATGCTTAGCAAGCTTATTAACTTTCTCTTCTTTGGCGCTTAAATCCTCCAGCGCTTGCTGTTGCACCAGAAAATATGCATCTGAATTTTGCAGGGACTTCCCTAGTCCTTCAGCTTCCCGTCGCAGCACATCTGATCGATATCTTTCAACTTGAAGTTGAGACCCAAGAAGACGAACTGATTCAGGCAGCGATTTCGAAGAGCTTGTGCAGCAGTAGTGGCCAGTAACTCAAACATTACATCAAGACAGGACTTTTGGGTTCCCTCACTGTCGTCAAGATAGTTTTATCAACTTTCTTGGAGACCAACAGGGATGTCTCACTATCTTGAACCTTATTTGCATTACTTCCTTTACCATTGGATAATGCGGTACTGTTCTCCAATATTTTGTCTGCATTCTAAAAGAGAAACAAGCAGACACACCACATGTTTACCTTGTTGTATATGAAACTCATTTTGGTAAACGAGTTCAGTAGTAAAGTGGACAGGATAACAACATGAAACTAACATATATCTATGTACCATGGTCACTTTATGGTCTATATCATTCTAGTTTTTGTTGCCAAATCAAGATAGAGACACAGTTCAAATAATATTTGTTCAAGACAAAGCAGAATAGACAGAATATAAGTGTGGGTAAATATAGAGCAATAACAACACTTGTAATGTGCATGACATGAGAACATAACTGTTTATTCAATTGAAGCTGAAATCAACATAGAGCAGGTTACAACAGCAAACCAGTTAAAGAAACAGGTTTAAAACATACCTGTTGCACCATTGGAGTTTCAATTCCATCCTTCAAATTTGAAAACAGTTGGTATGAGTAAATACAGTAATGCAAGAGCAAAGGAGTATGAACCATAGCTACAGAACCTGACCTGAGAACAAATCTTCTTCTCCTTTAAGCATTGAGTTGGGATTCAGAGTGGTGGTACTCGTGCTTTGGGCACTGCAGCTCCCTTACTAACTGCTCGTGTTTGGGTGCTCTGTGGTGGAGACGGTGCTGTGTCAACTGGAACTGGGTTACTATCGGCCGGGGTTGGGGTTAGAAGGGGTGTAGATGGTTCTCTGTCCAACTGGGTAGGGGTACAATCTGCGGGAGTCTGGGTTATGTGTGGTGGATCTGGTCCTTGGGCAAGTATAACCGTGGTTCTATCTGCATCAACTGGTAGCACTATCTTTTCTGAAGACCGTGTTGTTACTCCCTTAGATACTGCCATCACGCTCTCTAATTCAAATGGCTGATAAACAAGAAAATTAGTGAAAGTATAGACATTGTATGATAGACATGTGCAATGGATAGTGGGGAATAAAAGAGGGCATGAAATAATTCATATTTATGTTGTCTAACCAAACAGGATAGCATGACACAATTTCACATATATGATGGCTAACTAAACATGATAGCATGACACAATTTCACATTATGATGGCTAACTAAAAAGATGGAAAGACATAGTTCAAAATACGAGACTATGTAAATAGGAGGACATGACATAACTATATAATGTGTTTATTAAATAGGTTGGCATGCCATAATTCACATACATTCACGGATAGAATGCCATAATTGAAAATATGATGACTGTAAACACTAAATAGGGTGAGATGATATAACTATATGATGTCTTTATTAAATGGGTTGCCATGCCATAATTCAGATAGATGATGTGTATGTACTATGTAAACATGATGGCATGATATAATTCAAATATATGATTTATATAGTAAGCAAGTAAGCAGATGGCAATCCATATATGATGTAAAAACTAAGCAATGCAAGACAACATGCGTGACATGGGTAATATAACCCTGCCAAGTTTGAGCATAGACCTCAGGGGGGAAATGGGACTGGTCATTAGTCTCTGAATCCTCCTCTGAGGAGCTCCCTGTAACCAGCAAGATGTCTGCTTCAGCAGGTAGCATTGTCTGCTCTAAATACCTTGTTTTCACTCCAGATACTTCCATCACCGCTTCAAATGGCTGATGCACAGGAAGAGTAGTTGAATATACAAACGTTGTCGACAAATGGAACACGTAATACAAAAAAATGACAGCATGATATAATTCATATACATGATGATTGGCTAAACAACATGGCATTGCATAATTCACATATATAATGCCTTTGCAACAAGATAGCATTGTATAATTCACATATCTAATGTCTTGCAACAAGATGGCAATGCATAATTCACATATATGGTAATTAGACACTGAACAGGTGGCATTCACACAAAGCATGTCTAAACTAATCAAATGACATAGCAATGCAAGATACCATACGCATGATATGAGCAACATAACCCTGCCAAGTTAGAGCATACACCTCGGGGGGGGGGGGGTAGGACTGGTCATCTGTCTTTGAATCCTCCTCTGAGGAGCTATCCGTAACCAGCGAGATATGCGCTTCGTCAGATACCATAGTCTACTCTGAAGACCTTGTTTTCACTCCAGAATTTGCCATCACCGTGTCAAATGGCTGATGCACACGAAGAGCAGTTGAATGTACTAACATTGTTGACAAATGTAATATGTAACGGGAAAAAAGGATGGCTTGATATAATTTACATATAAGATGACTGGCTAAGCAGGAAGGCATTGCAAAATTCACATATATGATGCCTGGCTAAACAAGATGGCGTTGCATAATTCACATAAACGATGAATAAACTAAACAGATGGCATTCGCACAAAGGATGTCCAAACTAAGCAGATGACATATTTGATGTATAAAGTAAGCAATGCAAGACACCATATGCATGGTATAACCAACATCAGCATGCCAAGTTAGAGCGAAGACCTCAGGGGGTAAATAGGAGTTGTCTTCTCCTTCTGAATCCCCATCAGAACAGATATTTTCCTCTCGATTACAATCCGAAATGCGTGGAGGGGGGGGGGCTGCCTTTGCGCCTACCATGGAGCGACATATGCATGAAATTTTATTGCCACGCAAGGCTCGTCTCTTTTGCTCTACATGTTCAGTTCCATTGTTTACAATAACTGTCATGCATAGGAATAAAACATAGTGAGATTATGTAAGGAGTGCATGCAGAAATCCAGAGTGATCGTAGCAACCTGTGGATAGACCCAAAACCAATAATAGCAGGCAGATAATGGCTTCAGTTAAAAAATACAGATAATGGCTTCTTTACTGTTTGTTTCCCACCCAACATGAAACTCATAGTAGACACCGGAGATTAACCAGATAGTAGATAGATACTATTGATAGCGGCCCCGATATGTACCCCACAACCATTTAAAAACTGAAGTTTGACCATTGGTTTGGAGCTGACTTAGAGTCTAATCGGTGAACATGACGATAAAGTAGCATGTAATATTAAGCGATGCATAACGTAAGCAGACACGAAAGAGTGCGACCTCTCTTGCGGACCCATGTAGTCCTCGAGGTCATCTACTTGGTTGATGATGGTAATGTAGTTTTCATGGCTGCCAGCAGCGGGGAAGAAGACCTGAGGCGGCGAAAGACAGTCTGGAGGCCGGATCCCTGCTGTGCTGGACCCTTCTGTCATTGGAGCAGCTGAGCTGGGGTGGACAACGGCGCAGTAGGAGCGGGACAAACCACACAAGGTTTTCTTTGACAACTATCTGTAAGAGAAGTAATTCTATAAGGGCTCGTTTGAATTGGAGGATTCCAACAATGTAGAGATATGAAATATATAGGAATAGGATAGGAATGCACGTGCAAAACAGAGAATTTAAAAACACATGATTTCTGCCAATCTGGGTGTTTGATTCACAACAATTGGAAGATCACAGGATGCAAAGAAGCATGGTGAGATTAAGTCAAACCACAAGAAAATGTACGGTTATGATGCTATTATGCTACTATCTCTTAGTCTTGTGCTTCATGATAGGAATTTGAAAAGGAGGACAAGTGAAAATTAAAATTCCGACGTTTTTTCTTCCAAGGAGACACTAAAGGAACAAATCCGTGTGCTCAATGGACAATATATATAACATGTAGAGTAAAAAAGAGATACAACAAGTGTACAAGCTCTTTGGCGAAGCCATGTCGATCTCAGCGTGATTGGGTTGGCCGGTGAGGATGCTCCGGCTGACTTTGCTGTCGGAGGAGGGGAAGAAGATCTTAGGCATTTGGAGATGGAGCCCGAGGTACTGCTCCACTGTGATGGAGGGTTTCGTCGTTGGAGTAGCTCCGGTGAGTTGTACGATGCCGAGGCTGAAGCAGGACAAGAGAGACAACGAACAACGTTAACCTGAGTGGAATTCTAATAGCATCTCCAATACATGACGTAAAATACATAACCACAAAGTGCTAGATGTAAAATACATCAGCCGCTCATCTCTGAACTTAACTGTCAAAACTGAACTTAACTGTCGAAACTGAACTTAACTCTCGAAACTGAACTTAACTGTCGAAACTGAATTTTCCTGTCGAAACTGAATTTTGCTGTCGAAACTGAACGCACTAGCAAGGTGAGGCTACACCTCGGTCGACTGACTTTTTCATCTTTGGTCAGTCGATTTTGCAGCCGTTGGATACGAAATCAAGGACCTGCGGTTCATCTTCAACCTCCACCCCCCTGAGCCGCCAGCCACCACCGGCCAAACAGCAGCCCCCCGCCGCTCGCGGCCGGCGGTGCGCCGCCCTGCTCGCCCCGAAAACACTCCCCACGGCCGGTTCGCCGCCGCCCCGGCCATTCCTCTAGGCCCCCCCGTGCCGAGCTTTTTCTCCGGCGATCCCCACTCCACCGCCCCGCCAACGCCCCGTCACCGCCGGCGACCACCGCCCCATCCTAAACCCTAAGATAGATAGTGGGGTACCTCTCCGACGAGCCCCCCTCCCCGCTGCAGCTGGTTCTTCCTTCACCCCGGCGAGCCCACCCCTTGAAAGTCGACTGACCCAAAATTCGATTCAGTCGACTGAAGTGTAGCCAAATCGGAGCAGCATCGCAAGCAAGAGCAAGAGCGAGAGCAGCAGCATGAGCAAGAGCAATAGCAAGAGCAGACCAGGCAGGGGACCGAGAGCAAGAGCAGAGCATCAGCACGAGCGAGAGCTAAAGCAGCAGCAACTCCTACTGATGTGGACGTCGCCGCCGAGGGAGCGACGCCGTGGAGGAAGTGGCCGGCGACGCCGCCGTGGATGGAGCCGCGCCGTGTCGGCTCGGGACCGAGTGCTGGCAGCACCGTGAGATCGAATCAAGAAGAAAATGCGGTGATTAGTGTACAACCTCTTTGGTGGCGCCGATTAGGCCGCAGCTTCATCCGAAGAAACAGTGATGATGATGCTCTTCCGGTGGTGCAGGTGAAGACGGTGGTGTGGGAATGGAGGTGGCACGAAAGACAAGGGGAACATCGGGGCAGCTCCTTGGAGGTGGAGGACGGGGTGGCTGAACCGGCGGGACGATGAGATCGACGACGGATCCTCATCCGGTACAGTGGATGAGGGCGTCGAGGTGTTGCTGTGGACGATATCGTCGGGGAACAGGCTCCGGCTGGGTGGCGGACGGAGCAGGGTGTGGGGTTTTGTCGTGGGTTTTCGCGGCCTCGGTGTACGAATGGGTGGGCGGATGGGATGGCAGTGGGGAACCATGGCTTAGAGACGCGCTTGTCCGAAATGTGGGGTAAGTTTTGAAAGTACCCCCCACTGATTTGAGGCGGTTCTTTCGGTTCAGGGGTGCCACGGGCATTTCGCGTGTCGGGATTTCATAGGAGGTGGGAGTTTTCGCGCGCATTGTAATTTTGGAATAGTAAGGCGTGGGTTGAGATGGAGGGAGTTGTCGAAGCACAACGAGACAAAGATATATCTTAAATATTTCGGGCTAACAAGGCGCGGGTTGAAATTTCCGGACAAGCCTAACATGTACTGTACCAAATCAATGCGCACTACAAATGTCATTCAAAACATTGAATTCATGTTATGTTCAATTAAAATATTTCGCTACGTGTATAATGCATGCAACCTACTACTCAAATGAACGTTTTAGTGCATTCCAAACGTATATACTACCGCTTCAATATGAACTAAATTTGAATAAGATATACTGTAATGATTGTTGTGAAGTCAAAGCATTTGAATTTGTTTCTCTGTTTTAATAAGATCTACAATCATCATTATTGTCAAGTAAAACCATCGTTTGTGTATTATCTTCACAGCACACCACATGATTAGTCTCGAGTTACATATGAACTATGTGTACTATATGAACTCGAACTAGATTTTTTGAATCCACTTTATTTTGATTTCAAATCACATTACATTTCTAGCTCTAGCTAGATCTTCATAATCTAAACCATGTCTCATATGTATAATGTGTTTATCACATTATGTATGGTGCCCCGCCCCCTATGCCTACAAGTATTTAGATGTGAGTTGCAAACACCACACATTACCACAAATTCAAATAAAATGTGAGAATGTTCGATATATAGTATTGTTTAGATTGCTCGATATTTAGTTGTAAGCTGCAAAGGCCACACATTATCAGAAATTCAAATAAAATGTGAGATTGTTTGATGTATTGTATGGTTTAGATTGTTCGGCATTTAGCCGTGAGTTGCAAACGCCATGCATTATCACATTATGGTATAACATGTGCACAACACGTGTATCACCGCTATATTCATGCATGCAATGTTTAAAACACTATGATCTCCTATTCAAATATATGAATCCGCTTTCATATCAAATTATTGTTGGGGAACGTAGTAATTTTAAAAAATTTCCTACGCATACGCAAGATCATGGTGATGCATAGCAACGAGAGGGGAGAGTGTTGTCCACGTACCCTCGTAGACCGTAAGCGGAAGCGTTAGCACAACGCGGTTGATGTAGTCGTACGTCTTCACGGCCCGACCGATCAAGCACCGAAACTATGACACCTCCGATTTCTAGCACACGTTCAGCTCGATGACGTCCCTCGAACTCCGATCCAGCCGAGTGTCGAGGGAGAGTTCCGTCAGCACAACGGCGTGGTGACGATCTTGATGTTCTACCGTCGTAGGGCTTAGCCTAAGCACCGCTATGATATTATCAAGGTGGACTATGGTGGAGGGGGGCACCGCACACGGCTAAGAGATCCAAGGGATCAATTGTTGTTGTGCCTAGAGGTGCCCCCCTGCCCCCGTATATAAAGGAGCAAGGGGGGAGGGGGCGGCCGGCCTAGGAGGGGCGCACCAGGAGGAGTTCTCCTCCCACCGGGAATAGGACTCCCCCCTTCCTTGTTGGAGTAGGAGAGAAGGAAAGAGGGGGAGAGGAGGAAGGAAAAGGGGGCTGCACCCCTTGTCCAATTCGGACCAGAGGGGGGCTGCGCGCCTCCTTCCTTTCGGCCTCTCTCCTCTATTCCCGTATGGCCCAATAAGGCCCATATACTCCCCGGCGAATTCCCGTAACTCTCCGGTACTCCGAAAAATATCCGAATCACTCGGAACCTTTCCGAACTCCGAATATAGTCGTCCAATATATCGATATTTACGTCTCGACCATTTCGAGACTCCTCGTCATGTCCCCGATCTCATCCGCGACTCCGAACTCCTTCGGTACATCAAAACTCATAAACTCATAATATAACTGTCATCGAAACCTTAAGCGTGCGGACCCTACAGGTTCGAGAACTATGTAGACATGACCGAGACACGTTTCCGGTCAATAACCAATAGAGGAACCTGGATGCTCATATTGGCTCCTACATATTCTACGAAGATCTTTATCGGTCAGACCGCATAACAACATACGTTGTTCCCTTTGTCATCGGTATGTTACTTACCCGAGATTCGATCGTCGGTATCCAATACCTAGTTCAATCTTGTTACCGGCAAGTCTCTTTACTCGTTCCGTAATACATCATCTCGCAACTAACTCATTAGTCACATTGCTTGCAAGGCTTATAGTGATGTGCATTACCGAGAGGGCCCAGAGATACCTCTCCGACAATCGGAGTGACAAATCCTAATCTCGAAATACGCCAACCCAACATGTACCTTAAGAGACACCTATAGAGCTCCTTTATAATCACCCAGTTACGTTGTGACGTTTGGTAGCACACAAAGTGTTCCTCCGGTAAACGGGAGTTGCATAATCTCATAGTCATAGGAAATGTGTAAGTCATGAAGAAAGCAATAGCAACACACTAAATGATCAAGTGCTAAGCTAACGGAATGGGTCAAGTCAATCACATCATTCTCCTAATTATGTGATCCCGTTAATCAAATGACAACTCTTCTGTCCGTGGCTAGGAAACATAACCATCTTTGATAAACGAGCTAGTCAAGTAGAGGCATACTAGTGACACTATGTTTGTCTATGTATTCACACATGTATTATGTTTCCGGTTAATACAATTCTAGCATGAATAATAAACATTTATCATGATATAAGGAAATAAATAATAACTTTATTATTGTCTCTAGGGCATATTTCCTTCAGTCTCCCACTTGCACTAGAGTCAATAATCTAGTTCACATCAGCATGTGATTCAACACCAATATTCACATCTGTATGTGATTAATACCCATAGTTCACATCGTCATGTGATCAACACCCAAAGGGTTTACTAGAGTCAATAATCTAGTTCACATCGCTATGTGATTAACACCCAAAGAGTACTAAGGTATGATCATGTTTTGCTCGTGAGAGAAGTTTAGTCAACGGGTCTGTCATATAACAGAGTCGTATGTATTTTTGCAAATATTCTATGTCTACAATGCTTTGCACAGAGCTACTCTAGCTAATTGCTCCCACTTTCAATATGTATCCAGATTGAGACTTAGAGTCATCTGGATCGGTGTAAAATCTTGCATCGATGTAACTCTTTACGACGAACTCTTTTATCACCTCCATAATCGAGAAACATATCCTTATTCTACTAAGGATAATTTTGACCAATGTCCAGTGATCTACTCCTAGATCACTATTATAATCCCTTGCCAAACCAGGGCAGAGTATACAATAGGTCTGGTCCATAGCATGGCATACTTTTATAGAACCTATGACTGATGCATAGGGAATGACTTTCATTCTCTTCCTATTTTCTGCCATGGTCGGGATTTGAGTCTTACTCAATTTCATACCTTTGCAACACAGGCAAGAACTTTTTCTTTGATTGTTCCATTTTGAACTACTTCAAAATCTTGTCAAGGTATGTACTCGTTGAAAATCTTATCAAGCGTCTTGATCTATCTCAGTAGATCTTGATGCTCAATATGTAAGTAGTTTTACTGAGGTCTTTCTTTGAAAAAACTCCTTTCAAACATTCCTTTATGCTTTCCAGAAAATTCTACATCATTTCCGATCAATAATATTTCATTCACATATACTTATCAGAAAGGCAGTAGTGCTCCCACTCACTTTCTTGTAAATACAGGCCTTTCCAAAAGTCTGTATAAAACCACATGCTTTGATCAATTCATCAAAGCGTATATTCCAACTCTGAGATGCTTGCACCAGTCCATAGATGGATCGCTGGAGCTTGCACATTTTGTTAGCACCGTTAGGATTGACAAAACCTTTTGGTTGCATCATATACAACTCTTCTTTAAGAAAACCATTAAGGAATGTAGTTTTGACATCCATTTGCCAGATTTCATAAAATGTGGCAATTGCTAACATGATTCGCACAGACTTAAGCATCGCTACAGTTGAGAAAATCTCATTGTAGTCAACACCTTGAACTTGTCGAAAAACCTTTCACAACAAGTCGAGCTTTGTAGATAGTAACACTACTATCAGTGTCTGTCTTCCTCTTGAAGATCCATTTATTTTCTATGGCTTGCCGATCATCGGGCAACTCCACCAAAGTCCACACTTTGTTCTCATACATGGATCCCATCTCAGATTTCATGGCCTCAAGCTATTTCGCGGAATCTGGGCTCATCATCGCTTCCTCATAGTTCATAGGTTCATCATGGTCCAGTAACATGACTTCCAGAACATGATTACCGTACCACTCTAGTGCGGATCTTTACGCTGGAATACCTACGAGGTTTGGTAGTAACTTGATCTAAAGCTTCATGGTCATCATCATTAGCTTCCTCACTAATTGGTGTAGGAATCATAGGAACTGATTTCTGTGATGAACTACTTTCCAATTTGGGAGAAGGTACAATTACCTTATCAAGCTCTACTTTCCTCCCACTCACTTCTTTCGAGAGAAAACTCCTTCTCTAGAAAGGATCCATCTTAGCAACGAATAACTTTGCCTTAGGATCTGTGATAGAAGGTGTACCCAATAGTTACCTTTGGGTATTCTATGAAGACACACTTCTCCGATTTGGGTTCGAGTTTATCAGGTTGAAATTTTTTCACATAAGCATCGCATCCCCAAACTTTAAGAAACGACAACTTTGGTTTCTTGCCAAACCACAGTTCATAAGGCATTGTCTCAACGGATTTTGATGGTGCCCTATTTAAAGTGAATGCAGCTGTCTCTAATGCATAACCCCAAAACGATAGTGGTAAATCGGTAAGAGACATCATAGATTGCACTATATCCAATAAAGTACTGTTTATGACGTTCGGACACATCATTAAGCTGTGGTGTTCCAGGTGGAATGAGTTTGTGAAACTATTCCACATTGTTTTAATTGAAGATCAAACTCATAACTCAAATATTTGTCTCCGCGATCAAATTGTAGAAACTTTATTTTCTTGTTACGATGATTCTCCACTTCACTCTGAAATTCTTTGAACTTTTCAAATGTATCAGACTTGTGCTTCATTAAGTAGATATACTCATATCTGCTCAATTCATGTTGTGAAGGTCAGAAAATAACGATACCCGCCACGAGCATCAACACTCATTGGACCGTATACATCGGTATGTATTATTTCCATCAAGTCAGTAGCTCGTTCCATTGTTCCGGAGAACGGAGTTTTAGTCATCTTGCCCAGAAGGCACGGTTCGCAAGCATCAAATGATTCATAACCAAGTGATTCCAAAAATCCATCTTTATGGAGTTTCTTCATGTGCTTTACACCGATATGACCCAAACGGCAGTGCCACAAATAAGTTGCACTATCATTATTAACTTTGCATCTTTTGGCATCAATATTATGAATATGTGTATCGCTATGATCGAGATCCAACAAACTATTTTCATTGGGTGTATGACCATCGAAGGTTTTATTCATGTAAACAGAACAACAATTATTCTTTGACTTTAACTGAATAACCGTATCGCAATGAACATGATCAAATCATATTCATGTTCAACGCAAACGCCAAATAACATTTATTTAGGTTTAACACTAATCCCGAAAGTATAGAGAGTGTGCGATGATGATCATATCAATCTTGGAACTACTTCCAACACTCATCGCCACTTCACCCTCAACTAGTCCCTGATTATTCTGTAACTCCTGTTTCGAGTTGCTAATTTTTAGCAACCAAACAAGTATCAAATACTCAGGGGCTACTATAAACACTAGTAAGGTACACATCAATAACCTGTATATCAAATATACCCTTGTTCACTTTGTCATCCTTCTTATCCACCAAATATTCAGGGCATTTCCGCTTCCATTGACCATTTCCTTTGCAGTGTAAGCACTCAGTTTCAGGCTTTGGTCCAGCTTTGGGATTCTTCGCGGGAGTGACAACTTGCTTGCCATTCTACTTGAAGTTCCCTTTTCTTTCCCTTTGCCATTTTCTTGAAACTAGTGGTCTTGTCAATCATCAACACTTGATGCTCTTTCTTGATTTCTACCTTCATTGATTTCAGCATCACGAAGAGCTTGGGAATCGTTTTCGTCATCCCTTGCATTATAGTTCATCACGAAGTTCCAGTAACTTGGTGATGGTGACTAGAGAACTCTGCCAATCACTATCTTATCTGGAAGATTAACTCCCACTTGATTCAAGCGATTGTAGTACTCAGAAAATCTAAGTACTTGCTCACTAGTTGAGCAATTCTCCTCCATCTTTTAGGCGAAGTATTTGTCAAAGGTCTCATACCTCTTGACACGGGCATGAGTCTGAAATACTAATTTCATCTCTTGAAACATCTTATATGTTCCATGACGTTTCAAAAACGTTTTTGTAGTCCCGGTTCTAAGCCATAAAGCATGGTGCACAAAACTATCAAGTAGTCATCATATTGAGCTAGCCAAACATTCATAGCGTCTGCATCTGCTCCTGCAATAGGTCTGTCACCTAGCGGTGCATCAAGGACATAATTCTTCTGTGCAGAAACGAGGATAATCCTCAGATCACGGATCGAATCCGCATCATTGCTACTAACATCTTTCAACATAGTTTTCTCTAGGAACACATATAAAAACATAGGGAAGCAAAAACATAGGGAAGCAACAACGCGAGCTATTGATCTACAACATAATTTGCAAAATACTACCAGGACTAAGTTCATGATAAATTAAAGTTCAATTAATCATATTACTTAAGAACTCCCACTTAGAAAGACATCCCTCTAATCCTCTAAGTGATTACGTGATCCATATCAACTACACCATGTCCGATCATCACGTGAGATGGAGTAGTTTCAATGGTGAACATCAATATGTTGATCATATCTACTATATGATTCACGCTCGACCTTTCGGTCTCCGTGTTCCGAGGCCATATCTGTTATATGCTAGGCTCGTCAAGTTTAACCTGAGTATTCCGCGTGTGCAACTGTTTTGCACCCGTTGTATTTGAATGTAGAGCCTATCACACCCGATCATCATGTGGTGTCTCAGCACGAAGAACTTTTGCAACGGTGCATACTCAGGGAGAACACTTCTTGATAATTTAGTGAGAGATCATCTTAAAATGCTACCGTCAAACAAAATAGAATAAGATGTATAACAGATAAACATCATATGCAATCAAAATACGTGACATGATATGGCCATCATCATCTTGTGCCTTTGATCTCCATCTCCAAAGCATCGTCATGATCTCCATCGTCACCGACATGACACCATGATCTCCATCATCTTGATCTATATCAATGTGTCGTCTCGCCAACTATTGCTCTTGCAACTATTGCTATCGTATAGCGATAAAGTAAAGCAATTATTTGGTGCTTGCATCTTATGCAATAAAGAGAGAACCATAGGGCTTCTGCCAGTTGCCGATAACTTCAACAAAACATGATCATCTCATACAACAACTTATATCTCATCACGTCTTGACCATATCACATCACAACATGCCCTGCAACAACAAGTTAGACGTCCTCTACTTTGCTGTTGCAAATTTTACGTGGCTGCTACGGGCTGAGCAAGAACCGTTCTTACCTACGCATCAAAACCACAACGATAGTTCGTCAAGTTAGTGCTGTTTTAACCTTCGCAAGGACCGGGCATAGCCACACTCGGTTCAACTAAAGTTGGAGAAACAGACACCCGCTAGTCACCTGTGTGCGAAGCATGGAGGTAAAACCAGTCTCGCGTAAGCATACGCGTGATGTCGGTCCGGGCCGCTTCATCCAACAATACCGCTGAACCAAAGTATGACATGTTGGTAAGCAGTATGACTTGTATCACCCACAACTCACTTGTGTTCTACTCGTGCATATGACATCTACGCATAAAACCTGGCTCTGATACCACTGTTGGGGAACGTAGTAATTTCAAAAAATTTCCTACGCACACGCAAGATCATGGTGATGCATAGCAACAAGAGGGGAGAGTGTTGTCCACGTACCCTCGTAGACCGTAAGCGGAAGCGTTAGCACAACGCAGTTGATGTAGTCGTATGTCTTCACGGCCCGACCGACCAAGCACCGAAACTATGGCACCTCCGAGTTCTAGCACACGTTCAGCTCGATGACGTCCCTCGAACTCCGATCTAGCCGAGTGTCGAGGGAGAGTTCCGTCTGCACAACGGCGTGGTGACGGTCTTGATGTTCTACCGTCGCAGGGCTTCGCCTAAGCACCGCTACGATATTATCGAGGTGGACTATGGTGGAGGGGGGCACCGCACCTGGCTAAGAGATCCAAGGGATCAATTGTTGTTGTGCCTAGAGGTGCCCCCTTGCCCCCGTATATAAAGGAGCAAGGGGGGAGGGGGCAGCCGGCCTAGGAGGCTCGCACCAGGAGGAGTCCTCCTCCCACCGGGAGTAGGACTCCCCCCCTTCCTTGTTGGAGTAGGAGAGAAGGAAAGAGGGGGAGAGGAGGAAGGAAAAGGGGGCTGCACCCCTTGTCCAATTCGGACCAGAGGGGGGCTGCGCGCCTCCTTCCTTTCGGCCTCTCTCCTCTATTATCGTATGGCCCAATAAGGCCCATATACTCCCCGGCAAATTCCCGTAACTCTCCGGTACTCCGAAAAATATCCGAATCACTCGGAACCTTTCCGAACTCCGAATATAGTCGTCCAATATATCGATCTTTACGTCTCGACCATTTTGAGACTCCTCGTCAGGTCCCCGATCTCATCCGGGACTCTGAACTCCGTCGGTACATCAAAACTCATAAACTCATAATATAACTATCATCGAAACCTTAAGCGTGCGGACCCTACGGGTTCGAGAACTATGTAGACATGACCGAGACACGTTTCCGGTCAATAACCAATAGCGGAACCTGGATGCTCATATTGGCTCCTACATATTCTACGAAGATCTTTATTGGTCAGACCGCATAACAACATACGTTCTTCCCTTTGTCATCGGTATGTTACTTACCCGAGATTCGATCGTCGGTATCCAATACCTAGTTCAATCTTGTTACCGGCAAGTCTCTTTACTCGTTCCTTAATACATCATCTCGCAACTAACTCATTAGTCACATTGCTTGCAAGGCTTATAGTGATGTGCATTACCGAGAGGGCCCAGAGATACCTCTCCGACAATCGGAGTGACAAATCCTAATCTCGAAATACGCCAACCCAACATGTACCTTCGGAGACACCTTTAGATCTCCTTTATAATCACCCAGTTACGTTGTGACGTTTGATAGAACACAAAGTGTTCCTCCGGTAAACGGGAGTTGCATAATCTCATAGTCATAGGAACATGTATAAGTCATGAAGAAAGCAATAGCAACACACTAAACGATCAAGTGCTAAGCTAACGGAATGGGTCAAGTCAATCACATCATTCTCCTAATGATGTGATCCCGTTAATGAAATGACAACTCTTTTGTCCATGGCTAGGAAACATAACCATCTTTGATAAACGAGCTAGTCAAGTAGAGGCATACTAGTGACACTATGTTTGTCTATGTATTCACACATGTATTATGTTTCCGGTTAATACAATTCTAGCATGAATAATAAACATTTATCATGATAAGGAAATAAATAATAACTTTATTATTGCCTCTAGGGCATATTTCCTTCAATTATGATCTTTGTTAGTCTCTTACACCCACACAATCCTCTAACCTTTGTAGCTACCACTAACTTTCTCTCGTGCATGCACACGCCCTCCTCGCCCTTCCCCTCTCTCGGCATTCTATCCACCGGGCACATTCATTTTTTCTTTAGGTCGTTCTCCCAGAGTCTCCACAACTCCTTTCTGACACACACCGATCGATAAACCTCCCCAGTGATGCCTGCCTACAACATACACACACACCTTCAATCTCCTCCTTTATGTGTCCTTGCCTCGTGTCTCTCATATGGCCAGACACACGTGTAAACTCTCACACCTCTTTTCATAGATCTCACAACCGCACACTCCTCCCCCTATCTAGCTAGTAGTTGGGCCTCTCACACCACCTCCTAGCTCCATTCTCCCTGTCTATCTGTCTCGCTGGGCCTTATTTGCCTCTAACAAATGGACATACACCGACCGATCTCTCGCTATACATATAGCTAGCTAGGTCCTTATAACTCGTTTTTACCCACACGTCGATCGATCTACCTCATTAGTTGTGTCTCTCACTTCCTCCGACAAACAACAATTGATCTACCGATCTAGTTAGGTTTGCTTACCAAACACATGGTTCCCCTTCATCATCCATGGATGCGTCCCGACAGATCTATCACGCACAGGCACACACAGAAACACATCCCCACTCTTATCGATAACATTGCAGTTCCACCCTCAGTTTGTCTAGTAGGCCTCTCCCAACATCTCCGAGAAGCAACTCCATCACCCATCCAGTACTCTACCCCTCTCCCTCCCTCTCCCTCCCTCTCTCTCTCTCTCCTCTCTCTCTTTGTCCCATCAAATTTCCTGTCCTTCAGTTATGTATGGATGTCGACCGATCTCCCTCAAGACATAGCTGGGTCTCTCCTTCTCAACAAATATACGAGTCGTTCTACCTCTATAGTTAGGCCTCTACCTACCCCCCACCCCCTCCCCCCCACACACACCGATACATCGAGCGCTCTAGTCATGTCTCCCTGCCACACACAAACTTGACATGTGCCCTCTAACATTTCGGTAGGCCAGTCGCGCTATATCTTTGACTTGCACACACACACAATTTTGATGGCTCTCTTCATCG
>NC_041387.1:120506068-120506342 GCF_002162155.2 Triticum dicoccoides
GATACATCGAGCGCTCTAGTCATGTCTCCCTGCCACACTCAAACTTGACATGTGCCCTCTAACGTTCCGGTAGGCTAGTCGCGCTATATCTTTGACTTGCACACACACACAATTTTGATGGCTCTCTTCATCGATCTCGCACCCACCCACTTGATCCTCTCTTCGACTCTATCGATAGCTATGACCCCTCCCTCTCTTCTCGTGGATTGCTCGACCCTCTATGTATGATATGGATAGGCCTCCATTTCACACACATTGCATGCAAAATTTTGTT
>NC_041387.1:120506587-120532173 GCF_002162155.2 Triticum dicoccoides
AACACTCACGAACGTGGTTTGTATCTCTCTCACACACCCACGTAGGTGGGGGATGTGCATGAAGAGAAGAGGTGCATGCACGGTGCACGTACTCCCGTCTCTTTCCCGACCACACCCGCACGGGTACATGGTGGAGATCATTTTTGTACGAAAAAGGCAGCCCACGTGGTAATTTGGCACGTGTACTGGTTGTCCACTTGGTGGTGGGAGGATCGTCTACCACGGGTGAACAAACAAATTGCGACTTGATGCGTTATGTTAAATTAAAAAAAGAGGCAAACCATGTGGGGCCTACCTTAGAGGCAAGGCTCTATACACTGGAGTACTTTTGATGTGTCCCGTGAACTCGCAGAACGAGGAGAAGATTGCTTAGTACGCTGTCTCCCCCGCCCACGGGCGCGGTGGCTCACAGGATGAGGTGAAGCTTGCTCCGCCTTACGCCCGCTCCCTTGCCCATGCGCGCGGTGGCTCGCAGGACGAGGAGAAAAATTTACTACTCCCTCCGTTTACTCCTCGTCCCTACTACCTTGGTTATAGAGATTATATCATATTGTTTGGAATATATATGTCCTTTAGTAGATTTCAATATGAACTACTAGTACATACTCCAAACACTGATGTATATAGACGTATTTTAGAGTGTAGATTCACTCATTTTGCTCCGTATGTACTACTACCTCTGTCCGGGTTTATTGGTCCCCATTGTATTTCGTGCCAAATTTTGACCATAGATTAAACTAAGAAAATGTTCACGCATGTCACCAAACATTATGTTTTTGAAAACTATGTTCAAATACGAATCCAATGAGATAATTTTTCTTGACATGCATTAACATTTTGTTAGTTAAATCTTTAGTCAAAATTTGGCACAAACTATAAAAGGGACCTATAAACCAGGACAGAGGTAGTAGCACTCTCCCTCGCCCCTCGACCCTCGCCCACGTGGTGGACGTGCAGCAATTCATTCGGTCTCATATAGCCAGAACGATATATACTCCACTACCATTATTGCTCGACTTCCCGAAGAGGCGAAGAGCCAATCACAAGGTTAATATTTTGGAGAGGAGTTTACTCCTACACGCGCGAGCGCTCCACTATATACATAGTCAAGACGGGCCAACCTACACGGTTGCTTGCTGGGGTTGCTCTCTTCACACTCTCTCGCACAAAACGACTGTGGCCACATCTCTAACATCCCGGCGGATCACGTCCGCTTGGGGAAGGGGTGGATGCTAAGTGTAGATGCAGTGGCCGTCGCCAACGGTGAAAACCCATTGTCGGCACGTCCCGATCAGGGGTCCCCTCCGTTCTCTCTCACAAAGCCGGTGACGTTGCCTTCGTCCCTTGCTCACTGCCGCGACGTGGGCAGTTGCCGCCTCCCGCCGCCCTCCTCAAGGTTGAGCTACGTCCCTCAGGTACAACTCCCTTTACAGCCGGCTTGCACCACTGCTCCAGCTGCCCACATCACTCCCTGTGGATATTTCTCTACTTCTTTGCCCCGCACATACCTGATACCTCTACTGGCTTCTTTTTTTGAGGGAAACCTCTACTGGCTTCTACGTACTGTATTTGTGATGAGTTTATGTCTCATCAACTAGTCTTAGTAATCTTCTTTGCCACAGGGATGCGCATCTCGATTTTGGTGAAACTGCACAGAATGATCCGATGGTCAAAAGGTTGCAAACTTCATTTATTAGGAAGCTCGAACATTGCCAGCAAATTGAAGCCTGGTCAGGGTTCATGGTTCAAGGGCTAGGGACTGCATGGATCGTTTTTTTCTTTAGCTGCCTCTGTTCCAAAATAAGTGTCAACTTTAGTAGTAGTACAACTTTGTACTAAAGTTTGCACAAAGTTGAGACACTTATTTTGGAACGGAGGGAGTACATATTTGCTATGATCTGTCAATCATTGAGATGCAATAGCATGCATGTTAGTCTCCTTTGTATTTGATGAAATGTTGCAACGGGCAACCTTGGACGCAAGATACATGTAACAAGAGCTGGAAGCTTCATAGCATTGTACAAATTTATCTCGCTGATAAATTACAGTACGTAGTACTATACTAGTACTTCCTCCATTCCTAAATATAAGTCTTTGTAGAGATTTCACCATGAACCACATGCGGATGTATATAGATGCATTTTAAGTGTAGATTCATTCATTTTGTTCCGTATGTAGTTCACCTAGTGGAATCTCTACAAAGACTTATCTACTAGTAATAGCTAGCCCCCACTACTAGGAATTCTCTATCCTCTCCTTGAGCCACATCATCAAAATTGATGTAGCTTTTAGATGAAGTAAATCAATCCATAATAGTCATCTGATCTAGACGTTGAGAGGCTCCGCACTAAGCCACATGCAAGCATGCAGAAATACCGTGGCACATGCATGTGAGTGGGTTTTAAATCACATCAACATGTCTGCATGCAAGCATGCACCGGTAGCATGCATGTAAGTGAGCTCCTAAGTCCCATTAACATGTCAAAAAGAAATATATAATCCCATTATGTAGTAGGAGTTGGCTGATCTTTTTTCCTTACGTGGGATGATCTAAATGATGATGGGAGTTTATTTAGTTTGGCTACCACATTTGTCATGCGGTTATAGAGTTTTTTTAGTTCTATGAAATCGATAATTTTGCGCAGAGAGATATACCGCTGTTCCGCTGCAACGCGTGGGGACTCATCTAGTAATATTTAGGAACGGAGGGAGTACTATGTAAAGAGTTAGGTGTCGCACGGTGATAGTGTGAGGTGGGCCATGTAATCACTGTGCCTACGTTTTTTCACTGCTCTTGCACTCCTCCGTTGTAAGAATGGAGAAAATTGTAATTTAGTAGTAGTAGTACCTCCTTTCGTCGAAAGCGTGGGACATCTAGCAGTCCTACCACCTTAGTAATAAAGACCAATGAGCCATCAAATCACATAGACCCAACAGTAAGTTGGCCGGACGAAGCAACCATCACTCTTGCGCCAGTAAGAGGTCGCGTCTGCTCTTCCCGGGCATGAATGTAGCACCGATTCTTTGGAGCAGCGCTGACCGTTTCAGGCAGGAAGAACGCGCGGGAGATGGAGGGGCTTTGGGTGGGCCAGGCTGGTCAGGAGCGGGCGTGGCAGCTGTCCGCATGTCCCTACCGGACACGCCCGGAAACGAGAGGATGCACCGACTCTCGCGGCTAAAATCGTACACTACACACCATCTCTCTGTAGGAGTAGGCCGATTTGTCGTACTCTCTAACACACACATGATGTTAAACACACACATACACACACACGCATGCACCTTGGTCCCGTTGCACCTTCTAACGTGACTTATTACACCTAGACGGAGGGAGTAGTAAGTATACGAGATACGGTGGCACACTGACTTAAGTCGAATACAAGTGCCCAAAATTTATGTGCATGTTATAATAAGGATTCACTTAAAATAGTACGTGAGCGAACAGAGGGATCAATTGGACAGTGTTCCCGAGCAGTAGCTAGATGTGTGAGGTAAGATACACCGCTGGCGCTTTTAATTTTTCTTATTAATTTGTTTGTTTCACCCTCTGACTGGTGGGACCCAACGTACTACGTGGAGAGAGGTAAGGTGACTAAGGCTGCATTATTTCTGCACCACTGTGGATAGTCTTACCACCAAAGCCACATGACACGATTATGATTGAAATTCCAATGACTCCCACACACACACACACAAAACACGGCATGCTTGTCACACGAATGCAGGAATGTATAAAATGTTATTTTCCTCTCGTTGAACATAACAGGAGGGTTGTGTAGCTGGTTAGCTTGTTCGCTCATCAAACTTGAGGTCTCAGGTTCGATAACTACACTTGAGCATAATTTTTGCCAGGAGGATTCTTTGACTGGTCAAAATGTTTTCTAGGGTTTGCACGCTTCAGACTTTCTCTCCAGTATATATATATACACACTGGAGCCTCAACGCTTGTAGTTGCTCTCTTCACACTCTCTCGCCCTCTCCCGCTGGAGCCTCAGCGCTTGTAGTTGCTCTCTTCACACTCTCTCGCCCTCTCCAGATCTAAACAAGACATCGTTGGCCTCTCTCTCCCCTCACTGCTTCTCAAAGAGCCGGCAGGATCCGTCCGCCGGGAAGGGAAGGAGGCTTAACGCTGTCGTCGACGGTGAGGGAGGGAATCCACTATCGGCGCAGCTGTTCACTTTCCACCCAGCGACGGCACGGGAGGGCCTCCGACCCCTTCTTCTTCGCCGCCGTCCCGTCGCCCACCGAACCACGCCCCAAGAACCTTAAGGTATATTTTACTTACTCCACATGCATTGCTCTAGCTGCATGTATACCATGAATCTAGGACATGGTTCAAAGAGGAATGGAGTGGGGGAAAGTAGTGGGAAAAGTTGTATATAGCATGAATCTAGGACGTGGTTCAAAGAGGAAATGAAGGGGGAAAGTTGTATAGCATGAATCTAGGACGTGGTTCAAAGAGGAAAGGAATGGGAGAAAGTAGTGGGGAAAGTTGTATCGCATAAATTTAGGACGTGGTTCAAAGAGGAAAGGAAGGGGCGAAAGTACTAGTTCAAAAAGGAAAGGAAGGGACAAGGCCGTAGAGTTTGAGCAGGACTAGATTTGCTGCGCTCACATAGGGAAAGGTGTCTAAAGATAACAAAACTTGGACTAACAAAAATATGCTCCTTGGTTTTTTGTTCTTTGTTGCAACAGACTGTGCATGACCACAGTACATCGGTAGATGCACATGGTGCTGGTGCGTCCACTGTCCCGTGCAACTCATTAGCTGTTGTTAAATCTAAGGCCCTGTTTGGTTAAAAACTCCCTAGTCCCTATCTGCTTGGTTCCAGGGACTAAACATGGACTAGAGGTTGTTAAATGACATGCTAAAAGACCATGTTACCCCTAGTAATGAACTAATAGAAACAAGGTGCGATGCGTGGCAGGGGCAACGGTTGGAAAAAGTCCCAAAAAGACTCCCTCGGGGTCTTCTTTCTTTAGTCCCAAATGCCCACTTTTAGTCCCTAAAAGTCCTTCCTGTTTGGTTTAGATGGGACTGACACGGAGTTTTTTTAGTCCCTACACCAAAATGTCCCTGTAAACAAACACCCTCTAATAATGCCGCTGGAAAATTGATGCAATGCCACAGTTAAAAGCAAATTACATGTTTAACGAATTTTATTGTTAATATAATCTCTATGTTAATATTAATCAATGCCACCGTTTAAGAAATGCTACTGTCTTGCTTTCTTTCCCATTTAGATAAGGTAGATGCTTCTTTTTGTAGGCTTCTGTGTCATCCACCGTTATTGACCACTAATTGTTTCCTTTGCACCTCTGTGTAAACAGGGTTATCTACTTCACCTCGTTGCCATTGTGACCTTTTGTTGCACTGCACAAAACAAATTTGTTTTAGGAGCGTTTTGTGCAGTTCAACCAAAATGTCACACCGACAACGTTGCTTGATTGCTTGATCTTAGTGGAACTGCACAAGAGGAGATCTTACTTCCTATCTGTTAAGGCGAATTTGGTTCAGATCATCTTCTTGTGAGTTGTTTGAATTCTGCATAATGAGAGGTCTTCTTATTGAACCAAGTGATGAAGGGGAAGAACAACCAGAAGAAAAACAAAAATCAACTCCCGGTGCTGTAATGAAGCACTAGAACTGTGATGACACAAGTAATGATATAGTTTTGCATCTTAATTTATTGCTATGGCTGGAACGAGCAATTGTTTTGCCACTGATTTGATGCCATACGTAATTATCTCTACTTGTGCAAACAGGGATCTTCTTTGAAGATACCATATGTTTTAGTGGAACTGCACAAGAAGATGTTGGAAACATTAAACTAATCGAGGAGTATATAGTAAGCATGGCCACCCCCGTAGATAGCAACAGATGGTTTCGGAGAAGTGCTTCATCTGTATTGTCACGCCCAATATGTGATACTATCCTAAAGAGACTCGAAGGTCCCACCAAGGATAGAACCGCATATTGAAACGCTTTTGCAAGGTGGATATCATTACATCAACATTACATAATAGATGGGGATACATACAAGAGGCATACAATGCCACATGAATACAACATCACAATACATAAGAGCATCATCCGGCTATGGATGAAACACAAACAGAAACTCAAATGACATCCACCCTGCTAGCCCAGGCTGCCGACCTGGAACATATCCCCTGATCAAAGAAGAAGCAGAAGAAGAACTCCAAGACAAGCAAACATCGCTCTCGCGTCATGATCATCGTAAAACCTGTACCTGCAACTGTTGTTGTAGTAATCTGTGAGCCACGAGGACTCAGAAATCCCATTACCATGGGTATCAAGACTAGCAAAGCTTAAAGGGAAAGGAAGGGGTAAAGTGGTGAGGCTGCAGCAGCGACTAAGCATATATGGTGGCTAACATACGCAAATAAGAGCGAGAAGAGAGCAAGCGGAACGGTCGTCAACTAGTAATGATCAAGAAGTGATCCTGAACTCCTACTTACGTCAAACATAACCCAGAAACCATGTTCACTTCCCGGACTCCGCCGAAAAGAGACCATCACGGCTACACACATGGTTGATGCGTTTTAATTCGGATATGGTGTCATGTTATCTACAACCGGACATTAACAAATTCCCATCTGCCTATAACCGCAGGCACGGCTTTCGAAAGATTATACCCTGTAGGGGTGTCCCAACTTAGCCCATGACAAGCTCTCGCGATCAACGAAGGATATACCTTCTCCCAGGAAGACCCGATCAGACTCGGAATCCCGGTTTACAAGACATTTCGACGATGGTAAAACAAGACCAGCAAGACCGCCCGATGCGCCGACAATCCCGATAGGAGCTGCACATATCTCGTTCTCAGGGCAACACCGGATAAGCGAAGCATACAGGAACCAACGTAACCCAAGTTGCCAAGGGATGGCCCCGCACGGTGCTCTAGTTTGGACCAACACTTAGACAAGCATTGGCCCGGGGGGGCTGTAATAAAGATGACCCTTGGGTTAATTACTCCCAAGGGAAATATAGGTGGTGGTGAGGCAAATGGTAAAACCAATGTTGGGCCTTGCTGGAGGAGTTTTATTGAAAGCGAATTGTCAAGGGGGTCCCATAAATCACCCGACCGCGTAAGGAACGCAAAATCCGGGAACATAACACCGGTATGATGGAAACTAGGGCGGCAAGAGTGGAACAAAACACCAGGCATAAGGCCGAGCCTTCCACCCTTTACCAAATATATTGATGCATTAATAATATAAGAGATATTGTGATATCCCAACCAAAATCCTGTCCACCATTGGGAAATCTTCAACTTCACCTGCAACTAGCAACACTATTAGAGGGCTGAGCAAAGCGGTAACATAGCCAAGCAACGGTTTGCTAGGAAGGGTGTCAAAGGTTAGAGGTTCATGGCAATTTGGGAGGCTTGATGAGCAAAAGATAGTTCGCTGATCCACCTCCCTCCCCTCGCCCGACAGAGCCAGTTGCCTCCCCAAGCAGGCGCGTGGTTCAGCAACTTGCCGCTCCAGGCCAGCTCGACGAGGAGCGGCGCACGGGCGTCATTGCTGCCGTCCACGCTGTCGCTTCGTACAGCGTCTCCCGTTTCTGTGGCCTATACTCCCATGCCAGCGGCCGCGCCATGCAAGCAGCAACAGAAGCCGGATGCGCGGAGAGCGACGAGTCGGTGGCCAGCTCCTCCGCATCCTCCGCTATCATCAAGGAGAAGTAGAACACGGGAGGCCGCCGCCGCTTGGGTCCCATGAAGGCCACCGTGGAGGTGACGCCGGCGTACACAACAGGTGTCTTACTGGATCCTTTTGTTGCGGGGACCTTCATCGACCCCGCATGGGCTCCATGGAAGAGGGGAATGTTAGGATGAACTCGAGCCGGTGCCGGCCATGGCGAAGTAGTGGCCGGTGATGAACTCGAACTAGTGCCGGCCACCATCATCTTCGGCATCAGCCAATGATATTATTTGGGCAGTGGGGAAGCGAGCCGTCCTTTGCACTGAAGCATATACCTCTGGGGCTCCCGGCAGTCCGGTGATCGTGCTGTCGGACATGAGGAACACAAATCGATCGGCAGGCGACCATTTAGGCCAAGTATTATATACCTGTGCTGTCCAGAACTAGCACCGGGTAGTTCATTTTAATGTAATGAAATCCGTTATGTTTGTATGAAAATCTGGTATTTTATATGATTTCCGTCGTTGTTTATATGAAATATCAGTTTATCTACGTGTTTGCATGAATTTCGTCCGGTTGGTTGAGTTGCTGTCATAATGTGTGCGGCTATGGTTGGATGGCGTGATTTGCGGGTCGCCGGTCGGTCTGCGGGCGGCTCGGGCGGCATGGTGCGACAAAAAACACAGCTCGTGTGATCTCATCTTCAATGTGCGCGTTGAAGGATGCATGAGCACCCGAGGCATTCCTCGTTCATCGGTGGCAAAGGCACCGGTGGACAAAAGGGTCACCAATATTTTGGCTACCCCGGGCAAGATCCAAACAGCCCCTCCCAATAGATTCAAATCCCTCGTTCGCCGTGGAATTTTGCCATTTGTTGTTTTCATGGACTAGCAAGATGCCCGTGCATTGCATGGAACATCAAGATGCATTTTTTTACAAACTCCCTCATGCATGCAAGGGATAATTAATGTCCTCCTTTGCTAGTACTATGAGGCAAACACCATTAATATTGCATCAATTAGTGTTAGTGGCCTTGTATATCTGCAAATTGTAATTTTGATAGTGGTCCCTTGTATATAAAAATGTAGGGAGAAAGGTGAGAGATAAGGTGAGGAGGAGTGGGGCGTGGTGGTGACTGGTGGTCGGACTGGGCGGAGGCAGGGGGATGGACAACGCATTATGTCTAGGTTTGTATCTCTCTCACACACACCCACGTAGGTGGGGGGCATGCACGAAGAGAAGAGGTGCACGCATAGCGCACGTACTCCCGTCTCTTTCCCAACCACACCCGCACGGGTACATGGTGGAGCTCATTTCTGTACGAAAAGGCAGCCCACATGGTAATTTGACACGTGTACTGGTTGTCCACTTGGTGGAGGGAGGATCATCTACCACGGGTGAACAAAAAAATTGCGACTTGATGTGTTATGTTAAAAAAGAGGCAAACCATGTGGGCCTACCTTAGAGGCAAGGCTCTATACACTGGAGTACTTTTGATGTGTCCCGTTAACTCGCAGAACGAGGAGAAGCTTGGTTAGTGCACTGTCTCCCCCGCCCACGGACGCGGTGGCTCGCAGGATGAGGTGAAGCTTGCTTACGAGTAGTAGTAGTAGTAGTAGTAGTAGTAGTAGTAGTAGTAGTAGTGTATGCCCGACGCCCGCTCCCTCACCCACGCGCACGGTGGCTCGCAGGACGAGAAGAAAATTTTACTACTCACTCCGTTTACTCCTCGTCCCTACTACGTACCTTGGTTATAGAGATTATCATATTGTTTGGAATATATATGTCCTTTAGTACTCCCTCCATTTACTTATACAAGGTCACTATAAAAAAATACATTTTGCATCTATACAAGGCCACAAATAGTAATCAAGACAAAAGTTACTACTCCCTCCTTTCCAGTTTATGGCTCAATTTCAAAATCTCTCCAACCAAGGTAGACAGTGAGTGGTCGAATTAATTTCGTTGTTTGCACAAGTAATTAGTACGCTCGTTTTTCTCAAGAAGTTATGTTTACCGAGGCATTAATTAGAACGAATGCATGAATGACCCCTAAATTTCCATGAACTTCTACATGCATTGGTGACTTTCCTCTTGACACTGCTTGCATCGGGTGATCTAACGCACCTCGAAATCCAACATGTAATGGTACTACTACTAGTAGTAGAATTGTGACTTATCAAACGGAAAACCGAATGTTTTTTAGATGAGCCCTATAAACCCTAGTGGGTACATACTCCGTAAAATCATATTTTTCCAAAACTAAGTCGCTCCCTTTCATGAATTCTGTAGTATACTCCTCCGTCGATGCTCCCTTTCATGAATTCGGTACTTCCTGTCGCCGACATGTGGGACATATAGCAACCGGGTCGATGTGTCAAGCACCAAATAATAGTGCAGAATAGCAGGGGGGACACACCCCACTCGTACCGGCCCAGTAGTAGTAATGAGCAATGAGACGTCAAATCACAATGCCGCACCTTCCCAGACGGACGAAGCAACCATTATTTCACACTTCGGGTTGCCATCATCTCAAACCACGTAGTATTGCTTCTGCCTCAAGAGGGACAGCGCATCGCCTTGGTACATCATGACACGTGGGACCGCATGACATGTCATGCTCCCCCGCCGATCGCTCGGTAAAATCACCTCATTTTTACTATACTTCCTCCGTATCGGTTTACATGGCATGCACGTCGTTCTAGGTTGAGAATTTAACTGGCTATATATGTGATGAACAGTACTCTAGCCTTTTAAAAAATGTATACTTTTGTACGATAGTAGTATCCATGGATTGCGCCATGGAGCAAAAGCTGAAATTAAAAAAAGGTGGTACATATAGAGAGCGCTCATCACCAAGTTATGCATATAGTACTATTAAAAAAGCTAGTACATGCTTAATGGGGTGCTAAATTCTATTAAATAAATACTAGTAGTATGTACATACTGAAGAGTTAAAGTAATGAGAAGAACATAACATAGTTCTGCTGGGGGCTCAGCATAACACACCCCTCAAATTAAAGTAAGCACACCTAAAATTAAACTATGCAACTAATCCGGTAGACACTGCATTAGAACCACCATGAGCAACAACACTTACACCTTACTCACTTGGAGTCCTCGTCCACGTCCTTGACTTCGTCCTTGTCCCTCTTCCTCTTGGCCGATACTTCTTTGCTTGAACCGCACACTTGGCTCTTACTCTTCATCCAACCCTTGTAGATATTGAAACAAAGGTAGCCATCCATTGTAGCATAGTGGATGTGGTCTATATCTAGTAAATTCCACTGCCATGCATGACGATGAAACGTGTATTGAGGTTTCTCCAGTTTACCGTATGAAGGATGAACCATGGCTCCTGCCAGGGTCAACATTGAAGGCTGGACACTGGAGGGCAGCAGCCGATTCTTCTGGTGGTCGAAGGGGTTGCCTACAACGAGGCCTATCCAACCCAGGACATCCTTGTCATTCCTAAAGTCTACAGTAACGAATTTGACTAGGTTGCTCTTGAGGAAGTTCTTAAAATCCAGGCATTCAACGTCGGCATGGCATATGTGGTAGACCAAGCATAAGTCATGCACGCAAACCTGGATCGCGGCGGGCTTCTTCCTCTCTTCCTCCTTTAGATCCTTCTCTCGTCCCAAGACTGTGGTGTACTCAACATCTAGCCCAGCGACCCACTCATCTATGAGTTTTCGAACATGCGTCTAAAGCGAGAAAGGCATCATTTCACCGTCACAGAAGAACGGGTGTAGATGATGTCGAACTCATCACCAGTGATGGTTCTAACCTTGTACTCACCGCCGATCATGGAGATTTGGGACGCCATGGATTTGGGAGGAGGGTTAGGATTAGTGGGACTGTCGTAATGTGAAAGGACGGGATGACTAGGAGCGAACCGCCGTAATATTAAAGGATATGTGGGGACGAGTAGGAGCGAAATGCTAGCGTGCGAACGACAGGGTAGTGGATTTCCATTCTCCCATGATACGGGCTTCCGAAAGCCCTTGGATCTGACATCCAACGGTTGCATGGCGTGATTCTAGACCTATGGGTGAATATCCTATCCTGGAGGGTTATTCTGCAAATTTTCAGCAACTTAGCATGCGACCGTTTGATCTCAGATCCAAGGGTTGCCAGCAGCCCGTATCATGGTCGCGCCTACCATGACCGTCGCGTCGCTCACGCGGTCGCGCCCTTGGAGATTTAACACGGTGCGTTAGTCTATCTGATGTTGGCATGTCATCACTTAGTCACTCATACTACAACAAGGTTAGCTATAAGTGTATTATTATTTTTTACTTCTCTCTATCTCTTTCTTCGTACTCCCTCCGTCCCATAATATAAGAACGTTTTTGACACTAGTGTAGTGCCAAAAAAGTTCTTATATGATGGGACAGAGGGAGTAGTATTTATTGCATTTGCCAAGGAGTGACCTCTTCCAATGAAATGATGTGCTTATTAGTTTTTTGTTGCTAAGTTTGCTTCATTTATTTAGCTATAGACTCAAAATTGTCTTTTCACCTAGGTACACGCGCTTAGCACCATTTCTTCCTTGGGTCACCAAACTTGCCACATCAGACTTTATGCCTATGTGGCAAGCTTAGCACGTGTAGGAGCAAGTAAGTACTACAATAGTGGGCTATAAGACCGCTTTACATGGCATTTTTGCGTATGTGGAGGAAAGAAGCAAGGAAAAAGTGGAGAAGTGGGCTCTCATGCAAGAGCCAGCCTCAACTACATGGTGGAGCATTGGGAGAGGCACCTGTATGGAGGTGGTCAGGAATCGGGAGACTCACGCCGGTCGTAGCGCCACAGTTAAAATGATAATGGCAAGTCAAATCACAGGGCCCCACCTGTCCAACAGTAACTCGCTGTCAAATCACACAACCCTATGTTTGCAGCAGCCTACTCCCTCATCTTCTCGCGTCTCTATCGAACTGACTAGGCGGAACTGCCCCGCCCAACGCACAGGAAAAGCCCCGCCCTCGACTTTTAAGTACAACTACATCCTCTTAAGAATCCAATGATATACTTTTTGTGACATAGTAACTCATATTTAGTTAGTCAAATGGATGACCTAGAACTACGTGCACGCCCTATAAACCAAGATGCCTAAAAATAAAAAACCGAGAGGGAGAGGGTAGTTCAGCATGTATCTTTTTAGATCAATATAGTCGGGATTCACCAAGGAGCAAAACCATGTGGTAGGATGCTCCTGTCGTGTTCGCATAGCAACTCAAGCAGGGTCAGTCCACAAAAGAAATGGCGACACACTTAACAGGACCCCTTTGGCCAACATGTGGCTCATCCACCGTCTTGTTCCATGTGCGAGGCACTAAATTACAGTTCGGAGCAGCGGTTGGAATTGGAGGCACCCCGGTCGTAGTGCCGCAGTAGTAGAAAATGAGCGATGAGGGGTCAAATCACAAAGCCCCATCTTTCCCGCATTAAGCTGGATGGAAGAAGCAACCATCATTTCACTCTAGAGAAAACAATGATGCCTGCGGCAGCTACCTAGGGCACCCTAGGGTAGGGATGTAGGTTCGAAAGTATGTCTAGAGGGGGGGGGGGGGGATTAGACTACTTGACCAAATAAAAATCTAGCCTTTCCCAATTTTAATTCTTGGCAGATTTTAGCAACTTAGCACAAGTCAAGCAATCAACCTACACATGCAATTCTAAGAGTATAGCAGCGGAATGTAAAACAATTGCATATGAAGGTAAAGGGGGGAGTTTGAGGAGGCAAACGCAATGTTGACACGGAGATTTTTTATCTGTGGTTCCGATAGGTGGTGCTATCATACATCCACGTTGATGGGGACTTCAACCCACAAAGGGTAACGGTTGCGCGAGTCCACGGAGGGCTCCACCCATGAAGGGTCCACAAAGAAGCAACCTTGTCTATCCCACCATGGCCGTCGCCCATGAAGGACTTGCCTCACTAGGATAGATCTTCACGAAGTAGGCGATCTCCTTGCCCTTACAAACTCCTTGGTTCAACTCCACAATCTTGTCGGAGGCTCCCAAGTGACACCCAGCCAATCCAGGAGACACCACTCTCCAAGAGGTAATAGATGGTGTGTAGTTGATGAACTCCTTGCTCTTGTGCTTTAAATGATAGTATCCCCAACACTCAACTCTCTCTCACAGGATTTGGATTTAGTGGAAAGAAGATTTGAGTGGAAAGCAACCTGGGGAAGGCTAGAGATCAAGATTTATGTGGTAGGAATGGAGTATCTTGACCTCAACACAAGTGTAGGTGGTTCTCTCTCAGAAAATGTATGTTGGAAGTGTAGGCATGTTCTGATGGCTCTTTCCACGAATGAAGAATGGGTGGAGGGGGTATATATAGCCTCCACACAAATTCTAACCGTTACACACAACTTACCAAACTCGGTGGGACCGAATTGTGAAACTCGGTCAGACCGATTTAGTAAATAATATGACCGTTAGGAATTTCGGTTGGACCGACACGTCAACTCGGTGGGACCGACATGGTTAGGGTTAGGGCATAACGTAATATCGGTGATACCGATTACACAAACTCGGTGAGACCGAATTTGGTAATAGACAGACAGAGAGTTGGCCAGGCAAACTCGGTGGGACTGATTCGCTCATCTCGGTTGGACCGAAACATTACGAAAGGGAAACAGAGAGTTTGCATTGCAATCTCGGTGGGACCGATCGCTCATCTCAGTTTGACCGAAATGTTACGAAGGGAAACAGAGAGATTACAATCCCATCTCGGTGAGACCGAGATCCCTATCGGTGAAACCGAAAATACTAGGGTTTCTGGCTGTGGCTATGTCAACTGAACTCGGTGGCGCCGGATAGAAATTTTGGTATGGCCGAGTTTGACTTTTGGTTTGGGACATATGTGGAAGTGAGAAAGTAGTTGAGGGTCTTTGGAGCATATCACTAAGCACTTTGAGTAAGAAACTCATTAAGCAACACCTCACCCCCTCTTGATAGTCTTGGCTTTTCCTATGGACTCAATGTGATCTTGGATCACTAAAATGAAAAAATGTAGAGTCTTGTGCTTTGAGCTTGAGCCAATCCTTTTGGCCTTAACATTTTGAAGGGTCCACTTTTTCTCATCCATGCCATGCCAAACACTGAGCTTTCCTAAAATATTTATCTTGAAATAGCATTAGCTCAATGAGCTATATGTTGTTAGGAATTACAAAACCACCCAGGGATAGTTGCACTTTCAATCTCCCCCTTTTTGGCAATTGATGACAACATATATGTCACATCCTAGTTAGCCATGCATTAGAGTGTTGCATCATGTTTACTCTTTCATCAGAAACCTGAAATGGGGATGACAGAACCCCCAGTCCCCTCTGAATCCAATTAAGGTTTACTAAAAACTTTTTCAATGAACCTGAAATGCCCTTCTAAAATGCCCATCATTTTTGTCTTGGTTCAGAACCTCTGCCAAAAGTGGTGCACATTTTCCTAGGCCAGCTTAGGGTTTTTGAATTAAATCATAAATATTTGAATTTGGGCATTTAAAATTATATAAAATATTTAAATGCTCAAATATCTCCAAACTAAAATGTTTCATGTTGGAAATAATCCAACTATGGACCAGGAGTAGTTTGGTGATTTTAGGAGTAGCCTAAGTATTTTATTTAATTCAACAAAGTTGCATAAGTATTAAAAAAACAGAAAACAGAAAGAAATGGAAAAAGCTTACCTGGCGCCTGCTCCCGACCCACCTGCCGGCCCAGCCCAGCGCCGCCCCAGCGAGCTGCTTGCCGGCCAGGCAGGCAGGCAGGTGCCCGACGGCGACCGCAGCGCGCGCCACGCACCTGCTCGCCGCCTCGCCGCTCCCCGCGCCCGGTGACGTCGTGGACCGGCCTCCCTCGCTCCCCCGAACCCCCCAGACACCCCCTCTCCTCTCCAGCTCCTCCCCCTCGCGCTCCCCCGCCATGACCGACGCCACCATCGCCGTGCCTTCGTCGTAGCCGTGCTCCCCGCCGCCCGTGCGTCCTCTCACCGTGTCCAGGAGCTCCGCCGCTGTCCACTCCATCGAGCAAGCCGAGCCCCGAGCGCTCACAACGCCCGAGTCCACCGCAACGACCTCGCCCGAACCGCCGTCGCCGGAGATCCCCTTCAACGTCGTCGTCGCTCCGGTCCATCTCCGGCCACACCAAGGGCTTCGTCGCACTCACTGTGAGCTTAGCCATCTCCCCTACCCTTCCGTTCTTGCTCCCGAGCCGTGTAGCGACCTCCCAGAGCTCAACCGCACCCACCGCCATGGAGCTCGTCGCTGACGTGCTCCCGGTTACCCTCCGACCACTCCACGGTGTCCATCATGCTCACCGTGTCACTTAGCACCTAGCTAGCCACTCCCCGAGCCTCACCGACCCCTCTAGCGTCAAGTTCGTCTTCGGCCGAACCCCGGTGGCCGCCAAAGTCGTCGTCAGCGCCAACTCCGGCCACCCCGACCCCAACGGACTCCACCAAGAGCTGCGGCTCGTCCTCAGCTCCACTCCGGTGGTCTCCGCGACCCATTTGGTGGCCGAAACAGCCAAAACCACTTCCGCCGCCGTGTCGGGCTCGCCGGCGGCTAAACGCTGGTGCAGCCGACCCGGGTTTGACCACGGGTGGGCCCTGGTTGACTTCCCTGAGTCAATGACAGGTGGGGCCCAGCCCTGATAATTAAACAGGTTTAGTTTTATTTAAACTTTAATTAAATTAATCACCCTGATACGCGGGACCCACTGTCAGGTTTGACCTGGACATGTCCCGTTGACCTGCTGACGTCACACTGACGTCAGGCTGACGCAATAATTGATTTTCTGGAATTATTCTAATATAGGAAATTCCAGAATATTATTTAAACTTCAAAAATTCATAACTTTTATTCTGTAACTCCAAATCAGACAAATTATATATGAAAAATGATCAGAAAAATCCAATCTATCCATCTGTACTATTTTCATGCATGACTAAACAAGTTAACTTGATGTTTAATGCAGAACAAGGAAAAACACTTTAAAGGACCATAATTGAGTTTGAAATTTGAATCTTTGATCCAAATTGGTACAAACCCTTCTGGTCTTAGTTGCATTAGCCCAACACACTCATATTGCTATGTTTCATGCATGCATCATATTGTCGCACATTGTTTGGTGATGGTTGTGCATCGGTGTTCTTTGCGGCAGGATCTGCCTCCGAGGAGTACCGTGATTACCCTAACGAAGAACCGTATCAGTGCATCGAACCATCAGGCAAGCAACCAACCATTTGATCATATCAATAAAATACCATGTTCTCGCTCCTGCTCTCTTTTACTGCATTAAGACAACGCGTTTCAAACTGCTGTGTGCTACGGTAGTTGAACCCACTTCCTCTGCATGACCTGTCATTGCCACAGTAACTAGATGAAACCCACTAGCATGTGTAGGAGTTGATTGAGCCATATGTATGTGTTGTTCCTACCTTGCTATGCCTGCTATGCTTAGAGTCGTGTCAGGTCTGGTTCATCTGGGTGATGGGCTAGAGTGAAATGATTATGTCGGTAATAAGAGTGGTGTGGTGAACACGATTTGGTAAAGGTATCGATGAGAGGCCATGTAGGAGTACATGGTGGGTTGTTTCATTGAAGCCGACCTTAAGCACTGAGATCTGTATGTGTGATTTAAGAATCAGCTACTACCATGCATTGGGCCCGAAACCAATGGACCCTCTCGGCTTCTTATTCACCCTAGTTCTCCGTCCAGGAGTTGCAAGTAGTTTCTGGTGTTTGTAGCCTACTGGAGGCCGTGGACAGCGCTGACCGTAGGGGTGGGCTGTGATGCGGTAGGTACGTGGCCGGGTGTACCGAATACCCGTTAGGTATCTCGGGAACCCTGTTCACATCGTTCGGGGCCGTATGGGAAACCTCGGCCGGACTCCCTGCGGATGGAACCTGGATAGGCGATAAACCTGGACTGGAAGCTTAGGTGATTAGGTAGGTCGTGGCCGACACCCACGTTGGGCTTCCGCTTGAAGGTTGCCGAGTACATGTCGTGTAAACGACGGTAAGTGGTGAGAGCGTGTATGAAGAAGTACACCCCTGCAGGGTTATCATGATCTATTCGAATTGCCGCGTCCGCGGTAAAGGACTACTTGGTTACCTATACAGTTCATAGACAAGTAAATGGAAACTACTAAAAGCCTCAAGATAAGTGTGAGTGCCGAGGATGGCTCTTCCGTAGGAAGACGGAGGTGGATCCTCGGTAGTGTATTGAATTGGTGAGTAGTGGACTTGGGTGCGCAAAACCATTTCGAGTTGGAGTCTCGTAGGTTAGCCTAGCCAAGAGTCAAAGCTGGCCTGCTGCAACAACTCCACCAACCCTTCTTGATAATGTGCATGTATGTAGGATCTGATGTAAGTCTTGCTGAGTACCTTTGTACTCATGTTGCTATAATTTACATTTTTCACAGAAGACGCTGCAACCCCTTCTGATGGGTTCTACGTAGACATTGACATCAATGAGTAGGCTAAGGCCCAGGTGGTGATCCTGAGCTTGTGAAGGACCTCGTAGTATAGCTAGGCTTTCCAAGCCTCTTTTATTTTACTAGTTGTCTGTACTCAGACAAGTTACTTCCGCTGCTGGTTTGTATGACTGTATGACTTGAATGCTGGGTCGTGTGACCCGTACCTTTGTGTATGTTATGTATGGCTCTCTGAGCCTTAAATAAAGTACTTGTGTCATAGAGTCATGTTGTGATGCCTTGTTGTATTTGCACATATCGAGCATATTGTGTGTATGTTTGAAATGCTTGGTATGTGTGGGATCTGACTATCTAGTTGTTTATCCTTAGTAGCCTCTCTTACCGGGAAATGTCTCCTAGTGTTACCTCTGAGCCATGGTAGCTTGCTACTGCTCGGGAACACTTAGGCTGGCCGGCATGTGTCCTTCTTCGTTCCTGTGTCTGTCCCTTCGGGGAAATGTCACGCATTGAGTACCGGAGTCCTGTTAGCCCGCTACAGCCCGGTTTACCGGAGTCCTGCTAGCCCAGTGCTACAGCCCGGACCCATTTGCTGATGACCGACACGTTCGTTGCTGGGTCATGGATGCCTGTCCCTGTAAGTCTGTGCCACTTTGGGTTTACGACTAGTCATGTCAGCCCGGGCTCTTTATCATATGGATGCTAGCGACACTATCATATACGTGAGCCAAAAGGCGCAAACGGTCCCGGGCAAAGGTAAGGCGACACCCGTGGGGTTACCGTGCGTGAGGCCGCAAAGTGATATGAGGTGTTACAAGCTAGATCGATGTGACATCGAGTCGGGGTCCTGACAGCGTTGGCATCAGAGCCGGACTGCCTGTAGGTTCTCCAAGCCAAACTGGTCGATGTTGAGTCTAGAAATTCTTTAGTTATATGTAGGGGAATTGTTTGTGGGTTGGAACGTAAGGCTCTTTTTACTCCTTTATCTTATGACATTCTGATCTGAGTCAGTCTATTCTTCCATCGGGGGTTAAGGAATTAGGATCTATTCTCTCTGTCAGGATCACGCGTTACTAATCAGTAGTACCTTATAGGGTTGATGGATACAAGCCTAGTTCAGTTCTTCTACCACGTTATGTTATTAGGATGGATTCAGAACTTTGATATGATGATGTTGAGTGTGTATGAAATCCTTTGTCAAATGTCTCAAAATCCTTCTTGAGCATTTACAGCTGTTATGCTGCCGAAATTTTGCTAGAAATTCTAATGCCTTTGCATTATGATTGTGTTTTCAGATGGCCACTCGCGACCTCAATCAAGTGGTCCGCCTGACTCGATGCCTAGATGTACCCGGCCATACTGCCATGTTGGTCAGGGTAATGACTGAGGCTGGATACCGTTGGTATCCTGAGTACACGGTCGAAGAGCAATTCCGAGACTTTAATCAAAGCCAGTATCTCTGCACTGTCAGGATATTTCCATCTTATCCTGGGTCCACCGAGCCCCTTCACTGCTCCTATGGACTCGGGGTTACTATTGAGATGGCTGTGCAGGACGCCGCTTACTCTATGATGACCATCATGCGAGTCAGATCTGGTCTATTTCGGGACTCTGATTTCCGGTATATGCCAGGATCACTTCCGGGAGCACAAGGGTATCTCCAGGCTATCTATGCTGACCCCACCCAGGAGGATTCACGGACTCGCACCACTGCTGAGATGCTCGAGGATAAGGACCGTGAAAATCGGGCCTTGAGGTTAGAGCTCTTCAATACCCGTGCTGATCACTGGGCCACATTGACTCCGTTTGCACCGGCGGTGCAAGCTAGATATTCGGATATGTGCGATCTCTATCCTGTGAGATCTGCTTTGCCAGATGTGATGGGTTGGCGTGATGTAGGAGGCATCACCCCACCTCGCGGTCCCCGCAGGCCACCGTCTGTTGGTCCAAGACCTCATCCTAGCCCCTATGGTCCACAAGCTCCGCGAGATTGTCTGTTTCCGGATGATCATGTTGAGCTTCCAGGCTATGGAGGTGACTTCTACGAGGACTACTACGGATCGGTCTGAGTTAGTGGTAGTATCACTAGTTCGTGTTAGCTGTGTCATCTATCGTCCTGCGTGACTCATGGGATATGACCTAGTTTGTATCGCCTTCCGGAGGTGTAGAAAAATAATGTATAGGAGCTTGGAATGCCTCCGATGAGATGTAATCCTCTTTTCACCGTAATAGTACCTTGTTTGGTCTTGTACCAAACCCTGTATGGTGTGTATGACGATGGAATAAAGAAGCAGTTTCTGTATCTACCATGTCATAGATGATCATCTTGCATTCCGAGTTATTCCTTACATTCTGTATCCTATGTCGGAATTTTATCATCCTGACTAAATCATTGTCTTGTTTACCTAGGATGGTCAACACGCGCACTAACCCTGCTCCCCAAGAGCAGGCCGAAGGCAGCGAAGTCAGGAATGCAAATCTGCCTCATCCTCCTTCCCTAGCCGAGGTTATGATGGAAGCCGAAAGAAACAAGCGGGAGACCAACCGTTTGTTGGAGCGTATTGAACAGAACACGGCACACCATCAGAGGACTAACGTGGTGTCACTCAGTGATTTTATCAAGTTACATCCACCCACGTTCCACCACTCCGTCGAGCCTCTCGACGCTGATGATTGGCTTCGCAGTATCTCTCACAAGCTGCGTTCCGCGCTAGTAGCTGAGGCTGACAAGGTCACCTTTGCTGCATATCATCTTGAAGGCCCCGCCAGTCTATGGTGGGAGAATTATGGAGCTATGCGCCCAGCGGGCCATGTCACTACTTGGGCTGAATTCAGCGAGGCTTTGCGTGAACATCACATTCCGGAGGGTCTCATGGACCGTAAACGTGAGGAATTTCGCAGTTTCACTCAGGGCCGACTCTCTGTGGATGCTTACAGCAGGGAGTTCGGTAACCTCGCACGATATGCAACTGAGGAAGTTTCTACTGATGCCAAGAAGCAAGCAAGGTTCCGTAAGGGGCTTAGTCCTGAGCTTCGCCGCGACCTTCGTCTGCATGAGTGCACATCTTTTTAGAAACTTGTTAACAAGGCCATCAGTGCTGAAACTGGTCAGACTGATTATGATGCAACACGCAAGCATGGCCGTGACATGGGTTCCTCATCCGGTGCTGGTCCTCAGAAGCGCCGCGTGTGGGTGCCCAACACCGCCCTGCCACCCAGGTTCACACTGAGGCCATCCTTCCAGACGCCTCGCCCCGTTCAACAGTCTGCACCAGCCAAGCCCTATGGGGGTCCAACCAACAATGCTCCTCCACGTACCAGTTCCGTGACTTGTTTCAAGTGTGGGGAATCTGGCCACTATATGCGTGAGTGTCCCCAGACCAACCCCAACCAATCTGCTAAAGCTGTTGGCCGTGGCAAGCCGACAGGGAAAGTGTTCCACGCCAAGCCGGCCACCGCTACACGTGGCCATGTCAACTGTATCTCTGCCGAAGAAGCTCAAGAGGATCCCAACGTCGTTCTCGGTACGCTCCTTGTTAATTGCCACCCGGCATCTGTTCTTTTCGATACAGGAGCCTCTCATTCATTTATATTCGAGAACTATGCCCGTCTGCATAACACCGCATTCTGTGACATGCCATCCACTATGGAAATTTCTACTCCTGGTTCTAGATGGCAGACCTCCAGGGTAAGTTATGGAAATGAAATCCAAGTCGACAGACTTGTTTTCCTTGCATCTTTGATAGCTCTCAAATCTTCAGATATTAATATCATCTTGGGTATGGACTGGATGTCAGCTCATCATGCCAAAATTGATTGCTTCTCTAGGACTGTTCAACTCACTCATCCTTCGGGGAAGATAGTCAATGTCTTGACCCGATTAGCCAAGCGACAATTATATTCTCTTAACGCCAGCCCTTTGCCAGACCTTGAGGACGTTCCGGTAGTCCGCGACTTCCCGGATGTCTTCCCAGAGGAATTGCCAGGTGTTCCACCTGACAGGGATGTTGAGTTTGTAATAGACCTCATTCCAGGAACCGTTCCGATTGCTAGAAGACCCTATAAGATGGCACCACTAGAACTAGCCGAGCTTAAGAAACAACTCGATGAGTCCTTGAAAAAGGGTTTCATCCGACCTAGTTCATCTCCGTGGGCTTGCCCCGTCCTATTCGTCAAGAAGAAGGATGGTACGGACCGGATGGTTGTAGATTACCGACCGGTCAATTTGGTCACAATCAAGAACAAATATCCGCTCCCTAGGATCAACGACCTGTATGATCAGCTCGCTGGATCCTCAGTCTTCTCCAAGATGGATTTGAGGTTGGGCTACCATCAAATCAAAATCAGAAACGGGGACATTCCTAAAACGGCCTTTGTTACTCATTATGGCCAATACGAGTACACCGTCATGTCCTTCGGTTTAACCAACGCTCCAGCCACCTTTTCTCGGTTAATGAACTCAATCTTCATGGAGTATTTGGATAAATTCGTCGTAGTTTATCTCGATGATATACTCATCTATTCCAAGAACGAGGAAGAACATGCCGAACATCTAAGGCTAGTGTTGAAGAAACTTCGAGAGCACCGCCTTTATGCCAAGTTTTCCAAATGTGAATTTTGGTTGTCAGAAGTGACATATCTGGGTCATGTAATATCTGGTAAAGGTATTGCTGTTAACCCTGAGCGAGTTCAAGCCGTCCTTAATTGGACTCCACCTGAATCGGTCAAGCAAGTTCGGAGTTTTCTAGGCTTAGCGAGTTATTGCCGTCGCTTTGTCGAAAACTTCTCCAAAGTTGCTAAACCTCTAACCGAACTCCTTAAGAAGGATAAAAAGTTTGAATGGACTCCACAATGTGAGCACAGCTTTCAGGAACTGAAAAGACGCCTGACTTCTGCTCCCGTTCTGGTACCGCCAGACTTCTCCAAGGACTTTGTTATCTACTGCGACGCCTCGCGACAAGGACTAGGCTATATTCTCATGCAAGATCGACATGTAATTGCTTACGCCTCACGGCAATTGCACCCACATGAGGAGAATTATCCTACTCATGATCTAGAGCTTGCAGCCGTAGTCTATGCACTTAAGACCTGGCGACATTACCTCCTCGGTAACCGTTGCGAAATATTCACTGATCACCAAAGTCTGAAGTACATTTTTACCCAACCGGATTTGAATCTCAGGCAAAGACATTGGGTTGAGTTGATCACAGATTTCGACTTAGGAATAACTTACACCCCAGGAAAAGCCAACGTCATGGCTGATGCGCTAAGTCGTAAATCCTATTGTAACAACCTGATGTTACAACAAAGTCAACCGCTTCTCCATGAGGAATTTCGGAAGCTTAACCTTCACATTGTTCCTCAAGGTTTTCTTTCCACCTTGGTGGCAAAACCTACCCTTACGGATCAGATCATCAAAGCACAGAAGGTAGATCCAGGAATCTCCCGCATCAAGAGAAACATCAAGAAAGGAATTGCGAATTGTTTCTCCATTAATGATCAAGGGGTCGTATACTTTGGGAATTGACTAGTGGTTCCCAAAGTGTGAAACCTGAGGCGATTGATCCTTAAGGAGGCTCATGAATCTCCTCTCACCATTCATCCCGGTAGTACTAAGATGTATCAGGACCTACGCCAGAGGTTTTGGTGGACTAGGATGAAGAGAGAAATTGCTCAGTATATTGCTAATTGCGACGTCTGTCGTCGTGTAAAAGCAGAATGGAAATGGGATAAAATTGGTATGGATTTCATTACCGGTTTTCCCAGGACCAAGAGAGGGAATAATGCTATTTTCGTCGTTGTCGATCGTCTTTCCAAAGTAGCCCATTTCCTACCTGTTCGTGAGAGTATAACCGCTAGTCAGCTGGCAGACTTATACATCTCCCGAATAGTGTCTCTCCATGGTGTTCCTTTGGAAATTAACTCGGATCGAGGAAGTATTTTCACCTCTCGATTTTGGGAAAGTTTCCAAAATGCTATGGGAACCCGTCTCTCCTTTAGCACCGCTTTCCACCCTCAGTCGAGTGGTCAAGTGGAACGCGTCAACCAGATTCTAGAAGACATGCTTCGAGCCTCTGTTATCTCATTCGGAATGGATTGGGAGAAGTGCCTTCCATTTGCCGAATTCGCTTACAACAACAGCTATCAATCTAGCTTGGGTAAAGCCCCTTTTGAAGTTCTCTATGGACGACAGTGTCGAACACCCCTTAACTGGTTAGAGACCGGGGAAAGACAATTCTTTGGCCCGGATATGATTCAGGAAGCAGAAGAACAAGTTCGCATCGTTCGTGAAAAGTTGAAAACAGCCCAATCTCGTCAAAAGAGTCAATATGACCGAAAACATAAGGCTATGACTTTCGAGGTTGACGAGAAGGCTTATCTTCGGGTTACCCCTCTGAAGGGAACCCATCGTTTCGGTATCAAAGGCAAATTGGCTCCTCGTTACATTGGACCTTTTCGCATTCTCCCCAAACGAGGAGAAGTTGCCTACCAGTTGGAACTACCTCCGCACCTCTCCAGAGTCCACGATGTCTTCCACGTTTCTCAACTCAGGCGTTGCTTCTCGGATCCTATCCGTGGAGTGGACCACGAAACGCTTGATCTCCAAGATAATCTTACATATCGAGAGTACCCCATTCGTATCCTCGATCAGGCCGAGCGTACCACTCGACGTCATAATATCAAGTTTCTCAAAGTACAATGGTCGCACCATTCTGAGGATGAAGCAACCTGGGAAAGGGAGGATCGTCTTTGACTTGAGTATCCCACCTTCTTTCCGGAGGAACCCAAATCTCGGGACGAGATTCTTTTGAGTGGGGGTGAGTTGTCACATCCTAGTTAGCCATGCATTAGAGTGTTGCATCATGTTTACTCTTTCATCAGAAACCTGAAATGGGGATGACAGAACCCCCAGTCCCCTCTGAATCCAATTAAGGTTTACTAAAAACTTTTTCAATGAACCTGAAATGCCCTTCTAAAATGCCCATCATTTTTGTCTTGGTTCAGAACCTCTGCCAAAAGTGGTGCACATTTTCCTAGGCCAGCTTAGGGTTTTGAATTAAATCATAAATATTTGAATTTGGGCATTTAAAATTATATAAAATATTTAAATGCTCAAATATCTCCAAACTAAAATGTTTCATGTTGGAAATAATCCAACTATGGACCAGGAGTAGTTTGGTGATTTTAGGAGTAGCCTAAGTATTTTATTTAATTCAACAATGTTGCAGAAGTATTAAAAAAACAGAAAACAGAAAGAAATGGAAAAAGCTTACCTAGCGCCTGCTCCCGGCCCACCTGCCGGCCCAGCCCAGCGCCGCCCCAGCGAGCTGCTTGCCGGCCAGGCAGGCAGGCAGGTGCCCGACGGCGACCGCAGCGCGCGCCACGCACCTGCTCGCCGCCTCGCCGCTCCCCGCGCCCGGTGACGTCGTGGACCGGCCTCCCTCGCTCCCCCGAACCCCCCAGAC